>NW_009927765.1:28905-40949 GCF_000696875.1 Nestor notabilis | reverse complement strand
TGCTGTTATCTCAACCCGTGGGAGTTACATTCCTTCGATTCTCCTCCCCATCCCTCCGGGAGCACAGGGAGGAAGAAGCAGGGGGAGTGAGCGAGCGGCTGCGTGGTTCCAAGTTACTGGCTAGGATTAAACCACGACACCCATTGGCTACAAAAATGAATTGCAGAAACTTTAGACAAAAGTGCAGTAGAGCCACTAATATTTCCGTTTCCTTTCTTATATTTTCAATACAATCAGTGGAAAGCTGACTGGTTTGTACTAGGACCAATAATTAAACATATTGAGAGCTTTATTGATTTCTCAGTAGAATTTACATTTTGCATCATCCTAGCTTACCTTAGGAATCATAAATAGGGGAACAATTTTTTGCCAAAATTCTTAAGCAATGCACACATCATAATGCTAGCTGTTCCCTACCCAAAATATTCTTACACTCAAGATTTCAAAAAGTTGAATCACTCTGAGGAAACGCAGCCAAGCCTTTTATAACCAAGGACTTATAAGTACAATGTACAAGTGTGCTTAATCAAATTCATGGACTAGACACTAACCTCAGACTCTTCGGTTAATATTAGAACCTTCTTAATGGACTACAATAGAAAATAAGATTTCATGGGCATTACCTGTGAGACACCCAATCTTTACTGGCATCATCAAGCAATTACAATATTATAGCCATTCAACTAAAGGTAAGGAAAAATGACACAGAACACAACCATTTACTTTAATTAATATTATGTTAATAGTATGCATTTCGCAAACTCACTGAAGCAGGAACTATTACTTTAGTCCTGGAATACAATGCAAACTGGGGCATTCTGCATTCAATGCACAATAGTGAGTATTGGTATTCAGTGCTGCAATCTTTCGGTAGGAAGGCAATAAAGGGACAGATTACTACTGTCAGGTGAACAACATCTTGTCCTATTATAACCATCTTACTACTGAATTTTGCAATCCCAAGTCTAAAGCAATAATTCTGTTAATGTTTGCATAGACAGATATTTCCCTTTGTCACTTCCAGATAGCTGTCTGCTTTATTTGAAACAAACAGATGTGAAGGGTAACACTAACCACTAAAATAACAAATCTGACCCTGACTAAAGCATGCTGTCCTGCTTTGGGGGTGGGAAATAAATCAGTTCTCTAACACAGGAATCAATTTCCTAATCAGGACTAAGACACAAGTATACCGATGACTTCAACTTGCTTCATTTATTACAGAATGGTTTGGCTTGGAAGGGTCCTTAAAGATCACCTGGTTTAGGGGCAAGGATGTTGTGTGGGACAGTGTCAAATACCTTGCACAAGTCCAGGCAGATAACATCAGTTGTTCTTCCCTTAACGACCGATGCTGTAAACCTGTTGAAGACAGCCACTAAATTTATCAGGCACTATTTGCCTTTAGTGAAGCCATGATTAGCTGTTACAAATCACCTCCATATTTCCATGTGTCTTAGTATAGTTTACAGAAGGATCTGTTCCATGATCTAACCAGGCACAGAGGTGAGACTGACTGGCCTGTAGTTCCCTGGGTCTTTCTTTTTCTCTTTCTAGAAATGGAGGTTATATTTCTCCTTTTCCAGTCAGTAGGAACTTCACTAGACTGCCACAATACTCAAGCTCAAGAGTTGTACTCACCTTATTCTATGTAGGAAATATGTATATACAAGTACATGCAACATAATATAATGTTCTTTACTTTTAAAGACATATTAGGGATCTTCCTAATGACTTTATCAACTGCTTATGAACATACACGCTTTTTCTTTGGATAATGAATAAAGCTTACAGCTATAAACTGACAAAGTTCATTTACTAGCCTGATTCACAGCCAATATTTATCAGACACTTAAATTTTTAAGGTGAATTGAAACAGCAAACAGATTAGCAGACGGTAAGTGGGAATTAGACAAATTTTTATTTAAATGAGAAGCAGGCTCACCAGAGGTGAGAATGATATTAAATGGTAGTTACTGTAACAAATTGAAGCGACAGTTTTGCAAGTCATGTATAGGGCTGAAGATTTGATTCCTTTTGTGTGCAAGGCTTGAAGACATTCATTAGCTAGCTTGAGAGAACACAGAAACACACACTTCGAAATCATTATTACAACCAGCCAATATTCTTTCTAATGAAAAAACATTATGCCTGATGTAATTCTAATTAAAGAATTATTGCATGCTTATATCACTCTGCATTTTTACAGTATGCTAACAAAATCCACTGTGTGCTATAGACTCTGAGTTTGCCCTGAAAACAATTACACACTTGAGTAGCCTTCCTCTTAGGAGAAGTTTCACTTCAATAGTTTTAATGAGACAGGTCATGTGAGCAAAATTCTTCTTCAATATACTAGAAAATTTCTCTCTTTAGTATTTAACCTTTAGGGGTTCTTTTGAATTGTTCATAGTTTTAAATTGGTGGTTTTGAGAGAGGATGTCCCCACCCAAAAGAACTTTTTTTCTTTCCCCCACCCTCTTTCTTTAGCTTTACCTATTTTCAGTAAATTAGTATAGGCAGATCTGTTTGAAACAGATTTTCCAAGAGAAAAAAATAACATTTCATTGCCTGTGTGTTATAAAACAATATCCTATTTCATAATAAACTAAAAAAATATTATTTTGAGGGGGGAAGAATTCTGAAATATCAAAATATTAATACTTCATTTTTATAATACTTGTCATATCAATTCTCATTACTAAAAGATTCGGTATTAAAATTTGTCCTGGTTTCGGCTGGGATAGTTAATTTTCTTCCTAGTAGCTGGTGCAGTGCTGTGTTTTGGCTTTAGTCTGAGAACAATGCTGATAACACACTGATGTTTCAGTTGTTGCTCCATAGCACTTGCCCAGATCAAGGACTTTTCAGTCTCATGCTCAGCCAGTGAGGAGGGGCAAGAGAAGCCATCAGGAAGCAGAGACAGGACACCTGACCCAAACTAGCTAAAGGGGTATTCCATACCACAGCACATCATGCCGGGTATATAAACTGGCGGGAGTTACCCAGAAGGCCCATATCATTGCTCGGGTCAGGCTGGGTATCTGCTAATGAGTGGTGAGCAATTATGCTGTGCATCACTTGGGTTTATAGGGTTTTTTTCCACCCTTTACCCTTTTAATTTTATATTCTCTCTCCTTGCTATTTCCCTTATTACCAGTATCAGTAGTAGTATTGTATTATATTGTATTTTAGTTACTAGACTTATCTCAATCTGTGGGGTTTACATTCTTTCAGTTCTCCTCCCCATCCCACCCAGGAAGGAGGAAAGGCAAGGGGATGGGAGGTGAGCAAGTGATTGCATGGTACTGAGTTACCACCTGGGTTTAAATCACAACAAAATTTCAGTTTATTAACATCTTTTATTAGATATGTGGTTTCCACAAATCTGACCAACCCTGTGCTTTAACTGTTTAGGACAAGCTTAAGTCCCAGTTTCCTTGTTGGCTTGACATCCAGCAAAGAACCAAGATCTAGAACACAACAGATACTTTGCCCTCTCATTCCCCCCTCCCCGCTTTAGCCTGCGTACTTAAGTACAGCAAGTATCCAGCAAATGATGAAAAATCCAGCTGCTGATTATACAGCAGAATAAATCTTGAGCTTGCATTGGAAGTGACTAGACACCACCCTTGAATGAGTGAAGATTTATCAGGGCATGGCTGGGTATTTCAGCCCCCCTCTATCCTCCCAACACATGATTAAAGAGATGCAGCACAGCCATGAGTGGTGGCTGTGAACAGTGGCCACAAAGTTCAGCCAAAGACATCAAGTCTGACCTGGTATTTGAACAAGACTGCTTCTGCATGGGAACAGCTGACTCAAACCATGTTTAAAAAATAAAAAATAAAATCTGACGTGGTTCATGAAGTACATTTTCCATTTGCACTGGAATGTACATCTTCTCCTTAGTTAAGTTGCTCAAAACCTACATGTAGCCACAATCCATAAATTGTTCACCATAACTTTTCCAGAATCCCTCCAGAAGTTCCAACCCTGGCTCGGAAATATTCCTGTACCATTCCAACTAAATTCAGTAGGATTAAGACTGAAGTCTGCAGAGTATAATATTTATATTCTAACTAAATGCAACATTTTTAATGTCAGGACATTTATTTACTGTTGCCCATAACTTACACTGCTTTAAAAGTGCTATTCTTTACTTTGTATTTCTGATGCCCTCTCCATTATTGCTTATTTATGAAAATAAGTATGCCACAAGAATTCAGTTTATCTTTAATAAAAGAGTCAGCAGCTAAAGTTACAACTATAGAGATCAGACTTGCTGACAGAGCACACTCATAGAGGAAAATAAATACTAATTTTAAGTTATGTGTATATACAATGTAGATTTTTACACAGCCTTAAATATTTGTTTAAATGATCTTAAGCAGTACTTAGGGGCAGTTCATATTAGCCTTTAAGATAAAACAATTGAGTTAGAATTGCCAGAGGACCTGTAACACTGTGTGAGCTGTACACCTAGGTCTGCACTGGACATTTGGAAAACAGAATTTTTTTTATTTCTCCTGTCTACCAAAGAGCAGAATGGATTTAGGTATTCATGGAGTGCCAGCTGCTAGATGCACCGACTCAAAGGAAAATCACGTGATTTGGGACCAAGAGGGAAAAGGAACTGACTGGCTTTCAAAGCAGAATTATTGAACCAGTAGCCAGGTGCTGCAACACTTCTTACTGGAGGAATTCAACACAAAGCTTCTGGGGGCAAACTCAACAACGTACTTAAGAAGGAGCACAAAACTACCCTGAGACTTCTTAATACCACTGTTAGTAGAGCTGTAAGAACAGGACATGCAGTGCAGCAAATCACTGTGTTTCCTCGATTGAATGTGTAGATATAGTGTTGTGGAAATATTGAACCATTTTTCATATCTTCACCAGCAGTCATGCACAAGGGAACACCTCCAGTATATCATCCAGGAAGGTTGCAGACAACTTCAGTGGTCTTCAGCTAGCAGAAGAATTAGCAGCACAAAAATTTGAAATTATTTTCCTAAAGATCTTTTCTGAGCAAAACAAATACTGGAGGATTGGCTGCTACTTTAGTATGAAACTTCATGGAATTTCTGAGACTAAAAGCTGGAATTTTTGCCTATGGAATATTGGTTCACTTTTCATGTGAAGATAAGGCATGAAGGGCTTTTATCAACCAGAGTAATAAAGAAAGACAGAACTTCCGTCATGAAAACTCATGGATTCTTTGTTTCTCCACGCTGTTCTCTCAAGATGGGAATCATTTATGAAAACTAGTGGACTCCTGCAAGGCACGCTATATCTAAAGTATGGGATTTGGAGCAAGATGGAAAGGATGATGCCACTATTCTTCCTGTCTGACCTCATCTTACCTCTACAGAAAATGTCCGATTTAAGAGAGTTGTGTAAAACAGACATCAAATACAAGACCCCCATAATCATGTTGCAGTATTTAAAGGATGACTACAAAGAAGATGGAAACTTCTTTTTTGCAAGGTGTCACATGGAAAAGATGTAAGTCCCTACAGAAAGCAAGTATGGTCTTCCTAGGCTCATACTTTCACCATGGTCATGAAGCTGATGGGGAAGATCTATTTGGTCACAGTGTTTTGGAAAAGGACTAATCATGGATGACAAGTGAGCATAAGTCACTAATATCATGCCGTCATTTAAAAGCAGCATCATAAGAGGATTCTCTCCATCTTCACTACAGATTACATGGAAGCAGCAGGCTTGAGCCACAGAAAGGAAATATCTAGGGTGGCTAACAAGAAAATGAACTCTGTAATTGGGACACAAGAATCAGCAGTCCGAGATACAGGCTTGTCATCAGTGGAAACATAAGAATATGACACTTGAACATTTCTTAGGAGTGTCCAATTCATCATCCAAGAATTAAGAGGAAAAATAAGTTACAGGAAAGATCTTTCTTCCAACCTCATTTTCTCTGGTTCAGAGTGGCTTAGCCAACCCTCTCAAGAAGGTTGCTCTCACATATGGCCAGGGCAGAAAAACAGGCTTCTACAGGCGATTGTTTAGAGCCCTTTTAGGCTTTTACCCTGAAGCACTTTTCAAAAAGTCTCTGTCTCCCTTTTGATTATAAAAAGGCTGGGGAGATGAATTGTCCGATTTGGGATGTTTAGGAAATGCTTTAATTTAAGCAGTGTGAATACTGCATTATGGTTCTACCTGGATCAAAAGGGTTTTTGTTTGTTGCCCAGTTGTTAGCTAACTACTACCTAAGTAGTAATTAGTCACTCCCATGACTCCTTTAATATACTTCTAAACTCTAAATTTGACTGAAATCAACAGGGAAAGATGAAAGTGTTAGCAAAAAAAAAAAAAAAAAAAAAGACAAAAGAAAAAAAAACCCCACCAAACAAACACAAAACCCCCAAAGCAAAGAAACTAACAAATAAATAAATAGAAATAGAAATAAAAAAAGAAAGAAAAACACTACCACAGAGATAAAGCAATAAATCATAAGCCCTTTAGAACTGGTCACTATTCTGCATACACAGAAAAATTTGGAATACAAGTGGAACAAGAAAAATTCAAGATGTACCTGTTTAACTGATGACAAATACTGTTAGTTACACTTTGATAACATGGACTACAGAAGGGACAGAGAAGAGGAAATAACTACAGATAAGGATATGAAGAAAATTTACAATAGTAATGTAAAAAGCCTACAAATGGTTTCAAACCTAATGCAAACTAGAATTATTTTATGTTTAGATTTTAGTCAGCATGACTCAGATTTCTCCCTGCCTATTTGCTGGAATTTTCAAACATCAACAGAATCAGCTTTATCTTCCTTTTACTGAATTTTGCAGTAAAAAAATCCAGGGACTCAAGTAGGAATATTCTGATATATTCCCCAGCAGAAAAAAAAAGACAAAACGTTTCCTAAAGGTATTCTTCATTTAGCCTTTGTCATCCTCTTTCTAGGGGTCTGGTCCTTTATTCTGTGAAATACTTACTGCAGGCCAAGATCTTCCAGATCGTGTTTATTTACAAGTACAAACAGACTGTATTTATTCAGTATCACAGTTCTTCTGAGTTAATCCAAAAACAGAAAATAGGTTTGGAAGAATAAAACTCTTTGGTTGCCAGCCTATCAAAGAGAATGTTTCCTGAATTATATATAACAGTGAGATAAAGAAGTAAAAATCTTTTAAATTCGGTTAGGCTTTGTGGCCTTGTAATAGATGACATTGAAAAAGTAGGATATTGTAATACATGACAGTGAGAAAGTATCTTGGGTAAATGTTTCACGATGACCAGCCAGAACTGGACTAGTGGTAGCTGGCTTGATGACAGGACTTTCCAAACTTGAAGTTCAGCCAAAGGACAAGGTGATGAAGAGGAAGATGATGAAGAAATGACCACCAGGGGTCCCAAAGACCACTATCATAATAGAGTGTGCATGCAGGGAGAACAATCTAGAAACATGATGTCATGTATAAGTAACTTCATAAATATGCATATAATGTAACGAATACGTATGATTAACAACAATATAATCACAGTTTGCTTGAAACTCAGATGGGACACGCTAGGAGGAGCAATCCCCCGTGTTCCCCAGAGCTGCAATAAAGAATACCTACTTGTCAACTTAAAACTGTTGGCGAATTCTTAATGAGTTCCACGAATCAAACGGTAATATGTACCCTGTGCTTTGTACTGATACTCTTGTTAAGGCGTATTTGAACCTAACTTTCCGTGATCATTTCACTCATACTATATTTCCAATTGAATACCACAAAATAACTATGTCCTTATGGTCCTTACTTTTTTCTTACACTACTCTTGACTATATAAAATTATAATTTAATACCAAAGGATCACATGGAATAGAGACATTTTCCTTGCTATTATTAAAGGCCCACCAATAAGTACAGTACAAAGCTGTTGAAAGGAAATTCAACCTTTTCCCAAGAAAGAAATGAAGCAGGTGAGTGTGGAATATGATCAGGAAAACCAGTATTGCTGAGCTCCTACGTTCTCTACTTATACTGTACCTTTCGTCCACCAGTAATAAAAGACAGCAAGGAAAACGTGTGCTATTAGCACTATTTCACATATAAAGAAACTAAGCAACATAGCACAGAAATTATTTGCACAAGTCAGAGACATTGACTCATTTCTTCACTCCCAGCTTTATGCTGTATGGTATATATTTTCTAATTTCCTCTTTATTGCTTATTGCATCCTAAAGCTCCATCACAGCATGCTGGTGAAAAATTGGGAGAACCACTTCATGCTTATTGGGAATTCCAAGGCCATACAAATAGTAAATTAGAGAAGACTATAATTTTTAATTTACTGACTTCTAACCATAGTAGATGGGTACCTCTGGGACAGACTGATCTCAACCTTTCAAAAAGTTTTTCATTCTTTTCTTTTGTCTTCAGCTTACCTTGGTGGATAGGACAGCCTACTGTGGTAGGCAAAAGAAAGTGATTTTCTTGATCACATCTTTTAAAACAGATTAGCTTTAAAAACTTGAAATACCCAAAATGAGCTATGTAAGTCCCTTACCATTTTGTCTTGCCCACTTCCTCCACCCCCCCCCGCCATTTTTTTTTTTTATATGAATCCTGGTAGAAAGACCTCTCCCCTAAAAACTGTTTTTGCATAGAGAGATGCTTTTTCTCCTGGCCACCAGCAGATATATACAATGATATCTAGCTTCAAGCCATAGAACTTTACAAGCTATACAAGACATTTGCTATCTTTTTCATCTAAGCTAAAGATATTATTTGTCTTTCAGAATAAATTCTATTGAGAAACATCTAATTCCACCAAAAACAGGATTCCTGAGAGTCTTATGTGTCTGGAAGAAATTAAATAGGGATATTTTTGTGCTTATGCAAACAAAGTGTCAATTCAGCATAAGAAAAGCACCTTTGTGACAGGAAAGATTCCTATGTCTGATTTTATTCTCTGTGCTCAAAAGTATCCAAAACACTAATCACAACTATCTCTGTATGAGCTGACAGACTCCAACAATATTTGCCTCAGCTGATTACTTGTCTTTGCCATGGTTCCTATCACCAATTTTCCTGGCTCTGTCTGCCTGCCTTTGGAGAATCTGAGATTTTTATCCACCCCCTCACCCCACGCTCTCTTCCCCCCCACCTCCACTTTGGTTTTGGTTTGCTTTTTGTTTGTGGATTGGGGGGGGGAGGGGGAAGTTCGGTGGGTTAAGGTTTTTTTTGGTTGGGTGGGTGTGTTTTTTGGTGTTGTGGGTTTTTTATTTGTCTGGTTGGGTTGGTTTTGGCTGTTTGTTTTTTTTTTTTTGGTTAGTTTTTCTTAAGTCTGAGAGCAGTTTCTTTTTTTAAAAAGAGCCTGAAAGTAGACACTTCTAAAGCAGGCAAAGCAACAATTCAGAACTACTATGTAGTCCAAAATCACATGAACTAACAAGATGCAGATTTGATACACTGGACATAACCACCTGTTCAAGATCAAGAAGAGAATTACTGTCCTGGGTTCAGCTACAGCAGTCATTTTTTCTCCTTCTTAGTAGCTGGTGCAGTGCTGTGGTTTTGACTTTCAGTCTGGGAACAATGCTGATAACACCGATGTTTTCAGTTGTTGCTCAGTAATGTTTACTCTGAGCAAGGACTTTCTCAGTCTCATGCTTTGCCAGAGAGGAGGGGAAGCCAGGAGGAAGCAGAGGCAGGACACCTGACCCAAACTGGCCAAAGGGGTATTCCATACCACAGCACGTCATGCCCAGTATATAAACTGGGGGGAGTCACCCGGAAGGCCCAGATCGCTGCTTGGGTCGGGCTGGGTATCGGTCGGCAGGTGGTGAGTGGTTGTGTCCTCTCCCCTTGTTATTCCTCTTATCATTATTATTGGTAGCAGCAGTGGTTTGTGTTATACCTTAGTTACTGGAGTGCTGTTATCTCAACCCGTGGGAGTTACATTCCTCCGATTCTCCTCCCCATCCCTCCGGGAGCAGGAGGAGGAAGGAAGAGGGGGGGGAGTGAGCGAGCAGCTGCGTGGTTCCAAGTTGTCGGCTGGGCTTGAACCATGACAATTGCTCTGATAAAAAAACCACAACTCACCTGTCTACTCACAAGGTGAACCACAGTTCACACACAAAAATTTCACATAGTTTTGTGCTCTGCTTGATATAGTCAGAGATAATTGTTTTGCTAACATACGTTTTATTTAGTACATGCTGTGATCTTCAAGAACAGAGGGAAATGATACTCAGTTTAAAAGCCACTCCAAGCATTTTCTGTCTGGTCATGTCAGTGAGGACTTACCCCAGAGCAGAAACTGATGTTGGCTGGAAATTGTTTGTGGGTTCTGCATGACCTCATGTCAGGTACTGTTCACCCTATTTTGAAACTTGGCACAAGTTTATCTCCATTGAATCTTCTTGCATGTATTTCAGAACATTTTTGTATATCCTCTGTTATCTTTTTGTCTACAGCAAGATTGAATGGGTCATTTATAATGAAAACTGCACCAATAGGATTTCAGCTCTTTTTCGGTTTGCAAGTTGCCTGTGAACAAATTGCAGAAGCCTCCACCAGATTTATTTTTCAAAAGATATTGACAATTTTTCATAAGAGTAATTAATCAGATTTGCAAGCTGCTCACAAATATTCCACTGAAGTTGTTGCACATTCCCTGCTCTTTTGGTTAGTTTTTTAAAGTTACATCATACCACTTTTAGTCTTTTATTTGGTCTCACATGTATGATAGACTCAACATCACTTAACTTAAAAACTATGCATCTAGCCAAGAAAAAAAAAAAAAATCTGAATTATGTGCTTGAGCATCAAAATTAAAATCCACATTTCAGAACTGGAATTCTCTTTCCATTTCAGCGCATATTGCAGTATTTGAGATTAATACTGTATTTCTGCTGTTCTTGTTGCATCATTTCCGCATTGTCTAACACAAGAAGTGGCTCCCAGAATCACAGGACTGTAGCAAAGACAAAGACATCTTAATGTTCAAATGCATATTTGGCATTTGTATCCTGTGCTACCTCTCACCTTTGTTTTCAATAACCTAAATAAGTATGTAACTAATATGTAATTTATGTCATTAAACTGCTTTTCTTCCTTCTGGATGATTAATGAATATGTTAAACAGATACTTCTTTTCTTTCTCTTGAATCTTTAGAAATATTTTAATCCACATTTCAGTTCCCACAGCCAGTCAATTTGTGTGTTCTCAACTAACATCTTACTGATGTTTGCTAAACCCAGGAAATTTTATTTCCATTATCTTCCTTGAAATCAGTGATTTTCATAATTAAATTGTAAAAATTATGTTGCTTTCAGTCACTTGCTCTTCATAAAAGCTAAGCTTTTCATAAAACATCTTCATAACGCTCAAGTAAAAGTAACAGCTAAAATACTAAGAACTCAAACAGCTATTCCAGCCAAAATGAAGAAGAGACCACACATCTGAAAACAAGATAAAGCTTCTATATCCTGGGACAAAAAGTGAAGTTCTTTATCCTTCCCTAGTAGAAAACAACCACTCAGTCACAAAAAGTGACTGCAAGGTGCAGTGGTTTCAAGTTGCCTTTGTGTTCTTCTGATCTAATCTAATCTAGGTTTCTTCGAAGACACAGAGATTTACCATAAAGTTGTCACCAGTAAGTTCCATACAAGCGCAGGGTATCTCAGGCAGAAGCAACAGAGTTACGCTTAAAGACTTAATATTTTAATCAAACCAACAGTTCCTGAACTAATTAATTTATACACTTCCCAAATACTTTCAAGCTCCATTAAAGTCAAACAATCTGTTTTCCAAAAGCCTTCTTCATCTGTCCTATGGGGCCAGCTTACACCTTAGCATCCACAGCATTACAAATACCACTATCAACATCCCTCCTGTTAACTGTTCTGAATTTCAAACATCATTGACAGACCCCATGTTTTGGGAATAGAAGATGAATCCTCAAAAAGACACTACACAGCTTTCTCCTGCAGCACTTCAGTACTGGTGGGAGTCTGAACCAGCAGGATCCTGACTTAAGAGCAGATGTGTGCCAGACTTTAATTTAT
>NW_009927765.1:5190-28874 GCF_000696875.1 Nestor notabilis | reverse complement strand
AGGAATGCAAGAGGAAAGAAAATTAGACCTAACTCAGAATTACTCCCACTCAATTTTTGCAGATCAGAGGAGATAGAGCAGAAAGATCATTTTTGCTTCCACAGAAATACTTTTAAGTCCATCAATGTCTCAAAGGATTTCTTGCATGTGATTGTAGACAATTTGGGGAGCCCATAAAAATAGAAGTAATAAATAATTTTCTAAATCGTCCAAAGACAGTGACTATTGAGAATTAGATTTATTAAGCAATAAAATGACATTCCCTCATAGAACAATAGCTCCACATTATGACTGAAAACATCTAATACCAGCAGAACTAATGAAATATAGTTTCTCATGTGTTTGTATTCTTCATTCTTACACAACCCCACAACATCAGACTCCACACTCCTCAGCCTGCTCCAGCAGTACTCCATTTTCCCCTCCCCAGCACCATACAGCCTCCCAACACCCTTTCTACCTATGCAGCATCCTTAGATTTCACCAATAGACCCCATTTGCCACCGGAGCAAGGGCACAGCTGGCTCAAGGCTGTGCAAGAGCATTCACTGACACAGCCTCACTATGCAAAGCAGTCCTTTCAAACTCTGCCTCCAAAATTGCCACAACTTGGGGGAGTTCACCTGTCTTCGAGACCTGCATCTGTGTCAAAAATGGATGACTGTTCACTGGTTAGTCAGGAGTAAGGACAGATTTTGTGATCAAATAAGCCTTGCTGTCTTACAAAAACTACTTAAAAAAAACCCCGAATTACCTATTAGCATAAAAAAATGCCTGTAATTTACAGCTCATTGTACTGTATTTCTAATTCCATTGCTGACCAGTGCAAATGTCAGAAGAACAGGGACGTGACAACAATTTTGCAGGAGAAAGAAGAAAAAAAAAATTTGACTTGACCAAATTCAAAATAGCTGTATTGCAGATGAAGTTATCCAATGGCTTCGTAGCCAGCAGCTGATCAGGATGTGGAAGTGGACAGATATATAAGGAAAGGGTGAGTTTATGTGTCAGAGCCATAAGAAGGTAGGCTAGAGAGATCTAGTGTTTTACTCAGGAGAGGAACATGAGAAAAGTTTACCAAGGAGGACATGTAAAGAATGAACGAGTTAGATCTCATCAGTCAATAGAAAAAGAGAAATTTCCAGCATATTTCTTGTCTTAGGAGAAAGCATAACAAGATAAGATGATTAGAAGCTAAAATCCAGACTGAAAATAAGGCATGGATTTTAAACCACTGGAGCAGTTGTAGAAAAATACTTCTAAGAGATACAGTAGGTTGTCCACCTTCCAAATTATTTAGTTATTTTCGGATGGGTAATTTCTTATCGGGGAACAAGATTGTGTAAGCTGGTACAACATTCATTGCTTAGCACTAGGTGCTACATGAAGCTGGGTGGAATCACAGTGTGGCCTTCAGAATTTGAAATTTATTCATCTATAAATCTGTTGATACAGACACATGAAAAACTTTTTGCTCTTCCTAGCACAACACAACAATGTCTGTCATGAGATGTGCTTATTTTGTTTTGAAGAGCCAGAAATTCTATAAAAGGCTAAACAAAGACAGCATGGAAAAGCGATCTTGAACAGTTACAGAGAAATGCAGGGTGCACATCTTGCCTGGAAACCAGCTGAGATTGCTAACAAGATGAGCAGAGGCACAGCAGAAAACACACAAAGGGAATTAATATTCTGAAGCTTCAAAGTTTCAACTAAAGCTTTTGAAAAATGGCTTTTTATATTCCCCTCCTCCCTTAAATTCAAACCAAAAGTATTTGACCAGACGTAGTCCAAAAATCGCATTTCTGTTATCATTCATTTTGAGGTTCTGCTCCACATATTTAACTTTCCTTTTTGTTACTTGAAGTTATTCAAAGTGCAGGATGGAGAGGGGGAAAATTCAGGTTTTAAGTGCCATTTTTCCTAGAGAAATCAAATTGAACAAGTATTACATGTTAAAGGTGTTACATTTTCCCTTGTGAGAATGGTGAGGTCTTGATGTTACCTTGATGAGACAGGACAGGCCTTTGACTTGACCATCACTTCCAGGGTAACTCTTTCCTAAATACATCATATTTTCTCATAATTTCACATTAATTGGATCTAAAACCCTCACATAAAATTATAATAAAAAAGAAAATGTACACACTTGCTTACAAATAATGCAGTACTAGAAGATGGCATAAAAGCATAAGGAAAACAACAGCTATTTCCATGAATTAAGATTTCTAGCATTCAGCTAGTGTTTGTTCATTTAATTTGTGGCAACTATATTAAAAAAAGAAAAAAAGAAAAAAAGAAAGAAAAAATCTAACTGTACTTGACTTTTTTAAACTCACTTAAATCATCAATATTAGATTGCTTAGGGAGTATTATCCCAGTTTATACTCAGTATGCTGGATACAGTTTTGAAAAAGCTTTTATTAACCTATTGGTATTCATATTCTTGTCTGTTGAGTTTCTTACATGTTGATTTTTCTCTAACAGAAAATTTATAAAGGATTATTCCTTTTCAATCACAGTCTATAAGGTAACACGAAAATTGTAGGCTTGCCACAACTAACAAGCTTACAGTTAAAGAAAGCTATGTGCTGCAATAATGGGAGGAGATCATACAGTCTTTACATGAACAAGAAGTATCTTAATTTGGACTAGTTAGTAATTAGATGTCTTAATGCATTCTCGAGACAAATTCCCACTGAAAATCTGCAGCAGTATTAGGTTAGACAGCAACATATTAAACACTAGAAATAAACAGTTTACAAGTCTAGTTAATTTTGTAGATAAAAATTTCTGTATGCGTGTATGGCTTCACATTATTCCTGTTTTACCAGAAGCATTTTACTCTTATCTGTACACAAAATGAAATGATTGAATAGTTATATCATTGTAAAGATCAAGGTTTTTTGTGAGATGCGCAGAAAGTTTATGCCAAGTAATAATATGCTTAAGAACAACCATCTCAACAACTGCCAAGGTTTCTTACATCAGTTATAGAGATATTTCACATTTCTTTCAATCTTGGATAAAAACATTCCTTAAAAATACCATTTTTCATACATCGTAAATGGCATGGGATAAAAATATGTCATGAGCAATGAAGACACACCTGAAACACATGGGACTGGAAATCAGGTATGGTACCCAGCCATGTGTGTGGGGTTTCATAGCTCTGCCGTGGAGCTTCTGACAAGAGTTTGGGCATCATGGTTCAGCCAGGCTAACAGTTCCTGCCTTCCCATGCTGGGAAAGGAGAGTGAATATCTGGAGCACAGCAGACAGAATGACTACCTGCATTATTACTCCACTGAGAGGAAAAGTCATTGTTGTTCTAGGAAGCACAGAAAAAAGTGACTATCAGCTAAAACACATTTGAGTGCTCAAACAGCAACTACTTTAGTGCCCTTAGAATGTTTCGACTACACATTGTTTCAGAGAAACCGGCAAGTTATCCAAATAATAACACAGAAGCTTACATTAAAATTTTGTAGTATTAATTTGCTAGTTTTAATTTCCGGTCATGTTCTGTCACATGTACACATATTATTCCTCTAGACATTAGAAAAGTTAGACCTTACTCCTATTGATTTCAAATTGGAGGCAAAATCCACTAAGTAATGATGATGACTAAATTATGTATTTATTTACACGAACTGAATGAAATTGATAGCCAAAATATATTTCTTTAGTATATCTGGTTATTACATCAAAATTACTTTTTATCTCACTTCGTATGTATGGGTCAATATTTTGACTTCAAGATTTCCATCTTAATAACTAGCAATTACTGCTTATTACATAGATTTTTTTTACTATAGCAAAATTACTGTAATTAACTCTGCACCAATTACCAGGGTGCATATTAATATTCATATAATTTTATAGAAAGAATGATCTTGAAATCTTACAGCAGGGATGGTTAAAATGATTCATTAATGTTCTGCACAGGTTTCTTTTCTAATTCATTAAGAAAGTATTAGCATAATCATGTGAAATTAATTTTCTTTAAAAGGTTGATATAAGCAAGGGATTAAGGGGACTGATATTAATATAAGAAACATGGCTTGTACCATGCTTTTGGTCTCCAGAGGCTGACTATCATATTTGAGGTATTACTTGCCACTGCACTTTGATAATGAAGAAAAAAATCAGAGAGAGATGGAGGCAGTTGAGCTGAGGATTTAATTTTCATATTAAAAAAAAAAAAAACCAAAAAAAAAGGCCCATGCACCCTGTTCTTACATTTCTCTGTTTTGTAAAGACATAGAGGGGAGAAAAAAAAAAAAAACAAACGACAACAAAAACAACCCTCACATTACTCAACATGAACAGGAGGCTGAAATAACAAAATGAAGTGATAGGCTACAAATGAGAAAGTCATCTAGAGAATGGAATACCTAATGATAAGAAAAAAGTGATCCAAATAGAACAGACTAGAGAGTGAAAGTTAAATAGTCTCTCCAAAAAATATTTCAAGGAAAAAGAAGCATCAATCCCAATAATAAATGGCAGTGAGAAAGTAATAGACCTCATTCATAGATTCACATAAAAAAGGCATTTAAAGGAGGAGGACATTACAATATCTTGTGCTATAACCCAAAGTGCCTCTTGACAAATCAAATGCTGGTGCACCCAGGGAAGAGAAAAAAGTGAGCTGTGGAGCCTACACTGAGAATAAGGCCACTGAAACAAACCTAGGAAAGTGTGTGCTGTGAACCAAGTTGAGGCTTTTTGTCAATACATCTGGCATTGTTATTCCATTTTCCTCGTGGTGACTATTCTTTCAAGTCAGCTTTTAGCTCTGTAACAAAACCAAGTTCAGTAACACTCAGATGTGCTCCAGAGACAATACAGCATTGGTCCTCTACTACGAAAGGCAATTAAAGGTTTTTAATCTTCTCTGTGAGGACCATATCAGAGAGGTGGTTTCTAACTGAAGGGTATTCAAGGAGCTTATTATAAAGATATATATAATTCTTCCCCTCAGGCTCTGATCTGTGTATGGAATAGGCCTTGATGGACCACATGGGAGCTCCTTGAAGGATGGGAAGGCTTGCACAAAGTGACATTTGGAGTTGGGCATTACATTGTCATGAATGACTTATTGGCACTCAAGCCTAAACTATCCCACCTTTCATCCTGCAAACTCCTCACACAGAGGGTTTCCTCCTGAACAGGTTTGGGCCTTCAGAAATGCACAGGAAGATGATAACCATAAGGATGTATAGGGAGGTCAGATCAGACAAATCTAGACCTGCAGAGCATGTATGATTTTAGGCTCCCCCTTCTTTCCTCTCCGAAATACATTAAGCTTTTGGTTTCCTTTAGCAAGCAATTGCTTGTCTGGGAGCATAGAATAGTTTGGGTTGGAAGGGACCTTATGGATCATCTAGTTCCAATCCCCTGTCACGGGCAGGGACATATTCCACAAGACCAGGTTGCTCAAAGCCCCATCCAGCCTGGCCTTGAACACTGCCAGGAGTGGGGCATCCACAACCTCTCTGGGCAACCTGCTCCAATGTGTCACCACCCAAAAAGACAAAGCTGTGCAGAGCTGCACAAATGGAGCTACACCAAGACCACTTCAGTGCTCCCAGCTACTCAGGGTGAGGGCTACCAAAACCCCCTGAAACGCACTCGTGTGTCTTCATAAGCAAAGCAAAACATTGATATAACATACTGAGTGCTGTAAAAAGAAATACTCACAGGGTAACAATCTGTATCCGTGAAAGACCCAACTAGTCTCAATAACCTGAACACGAGCTTGTTGTTTGTTAAACCTACTACCCAACTTCCAGGTGTGCCAACTTCCTTACTCCTTTTCACAAAAGCACCTTATCTAATATTAAACTAATGGAAGCTGATACAAAACAATTATTTCTATAAACATTTTCAAAGTTACATAGAACCTGGATCTCTGTATGAAGTGGACATGAAATTAACTCTAGCTTCAACATCCTGAAGATTAGTATTTTCTAGTGTTGTTTTGCATCAGTGATGTAATAGTTAAATCTTGGTACAACTTCCCAGTGCATTGCCATTATCATGATTGAAATTATGATTCTATGTCATATATAGTTCAACCTTTCACAAGTAAATTATATGCATATAAGTTCCACTGATTTATGACAGATGTCAATTAATTCCTATATGTGCTCGTATTATTCAATCTATTGATGTGAAAGGGTCATATCTCGCTTTAAGCAACAAATCTAAACATATGGACAGAGAACATAGTAGAGTAAGGACCCTTGATGTGGCAAGGGACAGAGGGAAGGACACTGTTGGAAGAATGTAGCATTGAGAGAACAGAGAAACAAAGAATGGCCAGTGTGATTTATCCCTACTTCATATTAATACAATTTTTACTAAAATGTTTTACAAGCTTTTTTTCTTCCATGCTAAATATTGTTTTAAAACTACAGTCTTCTACTAAAAAAAAAAAATCTTAAATTTTAAAATTCATTCTTTATTGAAATGACAAAAGTCACTCCCCCTTAATTTCAACTTTTAATATTTTTTCCTTAAAAAGCGTTAAATTCAAATCAGTATTAGTAGATAGCAATTCAGGGCTCAAGGTATTTCTCTTGAGAGTTTACATGTTAATAAAATTTTTCCTGTCTCCTAACCTTTATATTCTGGTTATATCCACTACCAAGTCAGATCATTAAACTCATGTATTTTAGTTTTCTACCTTCCATAGTTTTCTGTCATTTTAAGTAAGGAAAGCTACCTTTAACACAGCAGGCTGTAATTTCTATTATGACTACTTCCCCTAATTCATTTTTCCTACTTAAAATCTTCTTAAATCCTCATAACATTATTTGTCTTCTAAAGATTTTTTCATCCAAATAAGTCATTTACAGCAAAGCTGCAGTTCTGAAGGTTTTAGATTTATATGGATAATATTCAGTTCAAACATATAACAAAGATCGTCATTCTTCTATTGATGCCTCTGTTGTCGATTGTTTCTGAATGAGGAAAGAGAATACACTCAAAATATACTCTAGGGCACCCTTCTGTATTTTCTCCACATGGCCTTTTCTCTTGTAATGCTTTTTTTCTTGCAACTTCACTGGCTTGCTGATGGGAAAGTTTTTTTACTAACATGAAAAATTTCTTTGTCAAAGGAATGAAAACCACGTTCTGAAAGCTTTCAAGTTATTACTGAAAGATCACCAACAGGAATAGCTATGCAGATTACCTTTCCTCATTAACTTCCCCCATTTTTATTAGCAACCTATTCCTTTTTGTCTGTTACAAAACCCAAGCTTTTAGCTTCATCTAATAATGATGTTAGCAGGATTTCCATCCTAATTCATGATTCATTAGCTGTTATTATATAGAGATTTATTTCAAACTGTTCTTGAACAACTAGAGAGCTTAAAAGGAAGGTGGGGAAGAGGGAGATACAACGAAATGAAGTCCTGCATCACATAGAAAGGAAACATTTTCGAGCAGTCTTAAAGAATGAAGATTAGACTCCATTGCTGTGCTGGCAAGTAGGCCAGGCAGCCACAGAGATAATTTATTGTTAAGCTCTAAAGCAGATCTAAACTTTTGCGCTACCTCTTTACAGTCTCGTGAACACTTTAATTATAGTCATTCTATGAATAAAATTGAAGAAAGTCAAAGGAAGCATGGAGTTTCAAGGACAGGTTACATAAAGACCACTTCACACTGCAGAGCACCACATTAACAATAAGCACTTGGCAGGGGGGGGGATATCAAGCCTTTAACACATGTAGGCACATTATATATATATATATATGTATATATGGAAGAAGGTAATAAAAGGCCCAGCTTTGCAGAGAAATATTTGATGTTATGTCAATATCCTGTAGTTATGCGACTACTGTAGTCTATACATACAGAAGGCTATCCAGCTATCTAAATATGCATAAAGATATAACTTCAGGACTTACATACCACATTCCTTGGCCACTGCCAAGAATGCTAGAAATGGCAATAAGTAATGAAGTGCCAAGGATTTCTATTTCAGTCACAGCAGTCACTGCTAACTGGTGCTCCTAATGCTGTACAGAGCTCAAAGGGTTTTGGCATACTTCATCCAGCATCAGAGAATTATTGCATCCTTATCTCTCATGTTTTGAGAATGAAGACTTGTTTAGCAATTCTGAGGTTTGATTCATTTATTTTTTTTACAAAGGCAGCACAAGGTGGAGATGTTTGAGTTTTGTTAAAAATGCAAAAATACTGTATTTACCAAGGTGTTCTGCACTGGTCACTATGTTTTTGCTGCATCTTGCTGAGCTTTGTCCCAGATGACAAGCACTGTCATCTGTGCTGCTGGTCACTCAAGGTTTTTAGTTTATCTTCACTTTAAAGTTTTAGATGACCATACTAAAGTGCTGGCATGAAAATAAGGATAGTTAAACAACTTGATTAAATAATCCAGTCATATAATGTTTTCTACAGATCTTCTACATAAACTGCTCATTTTCCTCATTTATCAGCACCAATGTTTGAAAAAAGTTGTGTTCTCTCCCATTCACCAACACTTCTGTGACAACCTATTAGCTAATTTTTGTTTCAATCATCCTATTAAAAGCACAAAACCTGACTTCCATTTTTTATATCAGCTAGAATTACTCCTTTAAGAGCCTGAACCATTCTTTTCTAACTTGATATCTAGGACCAATGCTTCTTGTTCAAGTCCTTTATAAAATCACAGTTCAGTCTCCTCGCTCTCTCTGGATCCTCTGAAAAAGATCCTCCTGACTGAAAACCAGGCTGAAATTTGTATTAATACTAAAAAGTAAAATTCTATCCATGAATTGGACATCAGTTCAAGAGAAAACAAGAAATGCAAATTACAGCATGGTTTTCAGTAAGGAGGATCTTTCTTTAAAAGCTGGAGGTGTGAACTAAGCATGCAGAAGAAAATAAGTACTGAAAACCAAGTAAATACAACTTTATAAAACTGAAAATGTATACAGCAAGATGGCAACCTTTCCTAACATCAGATTCTGGAGGCTGGTCTCACAGATATTGTGATGGACATAAATGGATTGCATCAAATTCATCAAATACATAAACAGAATCATGATCCAGCTAAGTACTTTCTTGATTAAGTATTCCTTGAAATGATGCTAATGACAAAGGCTTCTCAACATAAAGTAGTGCAGTAGAGGAGCAATTTTCACATGTCATTTTAGATAACACAATTAAAATGTCTATTTGATATTCAGTAACAGACAAAAAGCGCTAGAGATGTGAATTTCTATTAAAAATGGATGAAAATAGCCTTAAAAGATAGAATTTCTACTTAGATTTCATGTACACTCTGACATTGAACTAGCTTCTGCTTTTGGTTATATTTCTACAAATAGAGCATTGTAGAAGTTTCACTAGGTTAGAAGTAAAACAAAAAATTAAAGTCATTAGAAGAAAAAAAATATCTAGAAACCAGAAGGCAAATACAACATGAATATACAGGCAGGATACACATTTTCCCTCTGACTTGCCAAATAGAACCAGATAGAGCAATACATCTAAAAATCATTTATTTTAATATTCTGTTGTACTGTGGCTGTGATAATATAAACACAAAGAAGTTTCAAACTTATGAGTTGATATTCTTAAGTTTATCAAGTACGTTATTCACGTCTAAATATTTTTGGCAGATACATTAACTACCATGTATCTAAAAATGAACAGTAGTGTAAATTAGTAGTTAGGGAAGCATATTATTGATATTATTTGAATCTATCACTTCAGGAGTTGTAAAGTGTAAACCAAGAAGCAGGCACACATCATATGGGCATAACTGCTGCTTCCTGTAACACACCTGCAACCTGCAGGCACTGATTACTGAACTCTTCTTCCAATACTTATTGCCTGATGAGGACAGGGTACCAGCATATCTTCCCATCTCTACTGTACAATACCACTATAAAAAGTTAACTATTATAAAGCACAGCATTATGTCACTTGACTTCCAGCCTGCAGATCTTCAGCAATATTCTGTATGAGGTCCTGCACACACTCACATGCATCCTAAAGGTGCATCCCAAAGAAGTATTGCCACCACTCACTGAAACATCAGCAGGCACTCACTCCATCTCTCGGGAGTAAGAACTTTGTGGAAAAATATCCTGCAGCCGAACCCTTTCCCTCTTTGGAATTTGTGGATATGTTTTCATCTTAAACGACTTTGCATCTCAAAGACAATAATGCATTCAAACACCCAAGAGGACTCAGGAACTCCTGCCTGCAAACTTACCCATCGCATTTTTCTGTTACCTTCTTTTCAATCAGCATCATAAATCCATGTTGCTGTAAATTCAACTTGGTGGGTTTGGCTTTGGTTGACTGGGTTGGGTTTTGGGGAAGGTATTTTTTTGGGTTTGGTAGCAGAGGGAGGGAGGGAAAGTTTTTTTTTCTATAAACCCTGTGGCAATATAATCCACTAGAGACAAAAATAAACAAGATGCTAACTTGAAATTCATTTTGTGAATTGGACTAGAATTGCCACTTGAAAATTTTTGATTGTAGAAAGATGCAGTTCCCTCGTGAATGACAACATGAAATATGTATGCTTGAGCTTTAATTTTTATTTGCAGCTATCACCTTGAACAGATAAATCCAAACATGCAGAAGGCAGGTAGCTGGCAGCTGCAGATGTCACTATGAAATAGGTACGATCAGGCTAGATTTAGTGATGACCCAGTAGGAAACAAATTAGAGATTATGAAAGTGATTGTTGGCATTTAACAACCTGAATTGCATTTAAAATAGGTTAAATCCTTAAGAAAATTTAGGCCACTTTACAGCTTCACTAGAATAATTTCAAACCTATTTAAAACAATCTTGGAACATAACACTACCCCATTGTTCATATTCATGAAGTGAGAATAGTGTTATGTTTTATAGCAAACCATTATAGATAACAGAACACAATTGTACTGCACATTGTCATTACTGGAGACACATTTTGCAGGGCAGTTGCTCAGAATAACGTATATCAGCTTACCCAAAGCAACGGGACACTGGCAATTTCTTTTTGCTGCTTTTCCTTCCTGTTTTTAGCCTCACAATTTGTTATCAAGACACTTTTCAGCTGTTTACTTCTGAGCTGCTGTATTCTTACAATATATGACATTACAAATAACTTTCCGTTGCATTATTACATCAGTGTGCAATAGAGAAGCAACACATGGCACACCGTAGGATTATTAAATCACAGTGCTATCTCTACAGCTGCCATACACAGGCAAACAGACATAACTTATTTCTACCCCCATTCTTTCATTTAGCATCACATCTCCCTCCTCTTTTTACCTCACTTTGCTCTATGTCATCTTTCTAACATAAACAATGAAATATATAACTCCAGAAGAACGTGTTATTTCTTATGAGTTACATTAACCTAAAGTGAATTTAATGGCAAACCCCTCGTTGACTTCAGATGTGCTAAGACTACTCTTTGTGTCCCACAGACATGCTGAGTGAATTTTACATCAGTAGAATTTCCAGTGTCCTCAAACATCTCAAAGTGAGTCTGCATCCTTGCAATAACATCAAACAATTAGATCCTACCATTGGCTGGACTTAGTGTAAATCTAAAGTAATTCTGAACTCTAGTTACTAGCTGGAAAAAAAACTGTGTTTATAGAAGAGGAGAAAGATTACCAACTAGTCTTAAACACTTCTGTGGGTTCTTTTGGGGTATGTCTGTGTGACAGAGACACCCAAGACTGCTCTGATAATCGAGTTTGGGAACCAGAAGCAATATAGTAGCATTAACCCTTGGGCCAACTGATTAGCCTCCTGAAAGTGAAATACATTAATTTGAGTAAAACATTGTGAACTGGATCAGTTACAGTATTTCTATTTGGTTGTTGGTGAAAACTGTTTGTTTTCATCTGATGTCTGCTTCTTTGTAAAAATATTTTAGCTTTCATTGGGTTCTTATGGACAATAATTTCTATTACTTTGGTGGATTGACGTTGGCTGGACACAAGGTACCCCTGATGCTGCTTTATTACTCCTTACCTCAGCACCACAGAGGGCAGAAAATAAATTCAGGGGGTGGAATACATCAAACCTCACGGGTCAAGAAAAAGGCAGTTAAACAAAGCACAAGAAAGGGTCATGTGCAAACAAAAACCAAAGATTTTTAAAAGCAAAGATTTTTATTCTCTAATTCTCACCCATAGGTGATATTTGGTCACTTCCCAGGGTGTCAGTGCACATCATTGTTTTTCCTGAAGATAAACACAAATAACAAATGGCACCTGCCTGCTTCCCCACACACACACACACACACTTTTCACTTAGCTTTACCTTGCTGAGCAGACTTCAATGGTGTGGAATATCCCTTTGGTCAGTTTGGGTGAGCTGTCCTGGCAAGCTGACCCACAGCCTATTAGTGACAGGGAACGTTGGAGAGACAGCCTTGATGCAGTGCAAGCACTACTCAGCAGTGGCCTAACACTGGTGTGATATCAACAGCTTTCCAGCCACTAATGGCTGTTTTGCCTTTATGCACTTAGAAATAGAGAAAAGAGTTTTCAATCAACACATAGATGTTCTAACACCAGTTTGAGGCAGACCAATATGGGAACAGACAGTGGAGGGAAGTTTGCTGGGTTTTTTGTTTTGTTTTTCTTGACGGGAAGTGGGGGATTGGTTTGGTTTCCTTTAGGGTTTGCAGCTTTTCCTTTTTTGTTGTTTTTTGGGTATTTTTTTGTGTTGGGGTTTCTTTTTATTGTCACCAGCCCTTTGAAGATTGCTTCTTACACAAAATCACGACCTGCAATTTTCCAGTATCAGTCTAAAATACATCACAAAATGAAACCCCCTGAAGAAAGGAGACTGAACAACTGCACTACAAGTGCTAGGTCACAAAAACTTGACCAGTTCTAACACACAGGAATTTATTTTTTTTTTCCCCCTTTTTTCTAATCCTTTTCACCAGCAGGATCTTTTGGGCTAAAGGGATTGAATTCAGTACTTTTGTAAAGGTCAAAAAGGACCATTTCTGAAATCTGTTCAACTTTCTTCTTTGCTCCTTTTGAATGGTGCACAAGAGAGCAGCTGTACAGGCTCAAGTTTCCATTTAACTTATTTTTGACATTTTGCTCATCTGGTGATGGAACGAAGGGCAGTCAGTCAGTTAACTTCACTGGAGCTCAAAAAGGAAGAGATGTCAACAGAGCTTAAACCATGTCTTTAAAGCCAACATGAGTCTTCAGAATGCCTGGGAGGAAGCCATGAAGTATTTTGTCATATAATTTCTATTTTATTTTTAAATCCTCCAGTGTTCCCTGAAGGATCTAGTGTTCATAATGCTGTATTTCAATTTAGTTGAAAAAGCTAACTCTCAGTGCTACTAGATATTATCTTAAAAGAAGCCTTAAAATATTAAGTAGCATCTTGGGTCTGCAAAAGGAAAAAAATTACCACCTAATCATAGCACCACTGAATCACAGAAATTAGAGATGGAAACGAACATCCACTCTATCCCCATGCCAGTGACAGATTGCCCTCTAGAGTATCCTTTCTACTACTTTTTCCACACCTAATTTTAAACTGTCTTAAGTGATGGGTCTTTCTCCACTTCTTATTCTCCTCTTCTGCATTCCGAATTTACTGTTATGAGGTTTTAACATGGCATTCAGCCCACATTTTATTTTTCTTAATTTCAATCCATTATTCTCAGTTACTCTTCTGTTCCCCTCCATAGTAATTCTTCACCATCATTAGTCTTTACTGAGCAAGTATTTCAAGATAGTTATCATGTCCTCTGCTCTATTTGCATATCCAGTCTAAATATATTGCACTCCTAATATTGCCTTATAAATCAGATCCCTCTAGCCACTTGATCTTTCTGGTTGCTCTTTTATAACTTGCCTCTGAACTGCGCACATCCCTTAGGTGGCAACAGGCAAAAGCATGAATTTTGCCTTCAGGCTATGCTCAGCCTAAAGCCACCAAAGCAAGCCTTGCTGTTACTGTGCCAGCCCCCAAGAGAAAAAAAAAAAATGCAATTTTGTGAATGAAATTTTAGCATCTTTTTAATTAAAAACCAAGCTTAGATCTGTTGGTACCAGTACACTTTCCCAAGTATGCTTTTTTTACAAATATAATTATCACCTGTATTCATTGTTCTTTGGAATGGAAAAGAGCCCTCTTAAATTTATTTAGAGCATATTCATATACATAATCAGATTTTAATCTAAAAAAATAATCTTGCCTACAAATGATCGTGGGAGCTGGCTTTAGGAAAGCAGGGGATTGCACAATCAGCAAGACTACTAGGGTAATAAAAACAACCACCTTAACTGGAAGAAAAAGAAAAATCAACTCAACACACCAAGGCAGAAAACTCCCGAACCTCAGGAAATGTTTTTCTCTGCAGTGGCAAAATGCAGTATTTTCACATAGCTCTGAACCTTGGAATCAGACTTAATTAAGATTAATGTTATCAAAGGGATATTGTGTTTAAAAAAAAAATATAATAATCTTAGAAGCACTTGTTGGCTGATTTCACTAGTCAACTTTGAAATCTCCATGTGTACCCGGTTATACCTTCATTCACCCTCAGTAATACAGGTAGCACACACCCTTCCATCCTGCCTTTTCAAAATAAATCCAGTACAATACACTATTTTTTCTGCAGAGCCAGTTAACTCAGTACTAGTTGTCACACAAGACCCTTATTGCTAAGAACATATAGGAGAGATTCCCAATTTTTCCAACTTCTGCTTCTTCCTCTACACTGATCCAGATCTTTAGGGCTAAGCTCCAGATAAAAACAAGCTGATCCCTTTTCCTGCAATATTTTTAAACCAGACTGTGGGGCACTATGTTCTGTTGGTGAAACAAACAGCTGAACTGAACAGTTTAGGGCTCAGAAGAGTATGTCTTTACTATGTATTTTTTAATCACAAAACATTGTTCCTACTCTTATATACAAGCATTAAGACTACTTGCCTGACAAGAATATGTTGAAGTGAAGTGAATTTCAATATCGTCAGGTTTGATTTTTTCATTTTTGAACACAAACCCGACACAGATTACTCCTGCCAAGTATTGTTCACATCACTGTG
Source organism: Nestor notabilis (assembly GCF_000696875.1). Taxonomy (NCBI): domain Eukaryota; kingdom Metazoa; phylum Chordata; class Aves; order Psittaciformes; family Psittacidae; genus Nestor; species Nestor notabilis. The sequence continues at coordinate 13,797 of NW_009927765.1, read as the reverse complement.
TAAACTTGAAAATTGCAACCAGCACCTCAGGGTGTTAGACAGCCTTCTCCCTTATCTCTTCAAAAGAAAAAGAAAAACCCAAACAAAAATTATTTTGTAAAAGTCCAGAAATCTCTCAGCATTTTCTCTCATGCTTTTGGTCCCTAAACAACAGTGATTGATTTTGTTTGGTCTGGCAAACAAAAATTATCCCATGATCATTTTATCCTGCCAACCATGCTTCCATTGGTTTGTTTGCATTTTAAGAAGAACAAGCAGTGATTGTAATGAAAAATGGGAAGGGCCGGAGGCAAATAAAAGATCCGATTCTATGATTTCCATGCTGCTGAAAATGCATCTACTTTAATTGTCTACACAGACAATTTGCAAAAGCAAAATGAATTTAAAAAATAAAAGGACACTTTTCTTACCCTTTAAACTTTCCTTGCAACTATCCAGGGCTTTATTTCCTCATTTCTCCCACGCTAGGACAAAAGAACATACAGATGACAGTAGTATTTTTTCCCTCTTTGTTGTCTTTTTTCTTTAGATATAAAATTATTAGAAAAGATGAAAATTGGACCATAGAATTGAAACTTTCACATCCTTAAGAAGCTTGATTGAGGTAATATGATCAAGAGACCAGGCTAGGGCAGGGTACACTGATGGCCGTAGAAGCTTATAAATTTCTTTGGTGGCAGGTTGGTGTGCTTTGCCAACACGCTCAGGAGTCTAAAGACTTTATCAGAGACTGTTGTCTTCATCTCTACCATAAAGCATATTCATCCCTTTGGGCCACAGAGGACATTTTCTAAATGAACTCTTACTTACTGCAATGTTCATATTCATTGTGACAGCACTGATGACTCTCCTCATTCGACAGTATAACCATGCTTCCAACCTCTGAATTGCATATCTTTAGTCTGTGATAATGGATTAGGAAGTCATTTGTAGCCCGTGGTACTACAGTAGGTGCTTTTGGCTACCACCAACCGATGTGAACGATGAGCGTTTTCAGGCTAACGTTCTTGGGAGGCAAAGAGAATCCTTGGTCAGTCTTAGTCAGGAGTTTTCCTCGGGAAAGTCATCAGGGCATCTTACTTTCACCCCACCTTGAAGAATACATCCCTCTTCCAAATACATATACAGGCAATGCACTACTGAAGGTATCGGAAATGGCACTGGGGGAGTGGGAGGAAGAAAATGTGCACAATTTCTGGTCAAGGTTGAAAATTGTCAGAAAGAAAATCTAGGGGGGGGGGAAGAGAAAGGGACAAGGAAAAAGGAAGAAGATGGAAAATAGTAAGCACCTGCTGTTACATGTCACTACTGTCCTTCAAAGAATAAACTGGATTGAAAGAAAACAATAAAAGTTTAACAAGTCTAGGAGAAAGTGGAGAGAGAAAAAAAAAAACAAATGCATAGCAAAGAGAAAACCCAGGGAAGGCTACCAGATGTACAGGTTGTTCCTGTGTGGGTTAATAGACCTAAATGTCCACATTTGAAACTTACTTTTGGGTGACAGAATAACTGACAAGAGATAGTGAGGTGTCTGTGGACAGAAGATAACCTGTCTTGAAACCATGTGTAAATTTGTTCTCAAAGTGTTGAGCTGAAAATAGGTTCCTCCCTTTTTTAATTCCAAAATTATTCTTAAAGTTGCACACAACTTCACAGATAAGCTGTTCCTTGAAAACATTTTTCAGGAAAATTACTAGGAATAGAAGAAATGCTCGTGCTCACATAATCTGAGAGTCCCCCTGTGTGAGTGCCTGCAACCAGGCTCTGCAGGTGTCTTGGATATCAGTGGAGAAATAATGATTGGAAAAACAGGCTAAAGAGAGGAAGAGGAAAAAAAAAAAAAAAAAAATCTGTTGAGAGAAAACAAATAAAAGATTCCCATGAATCTATGAGCTTCAGAGAGTAGCAGCCCTGTTGGATCCATGAAGACTGAAACTCAGAAGACCAAAACATGACCAAATCTGGACAAGAACATCAGCATGCACTAAGAACAGGCTGCACAAAGTCCAGGACAAAGTGGCATCTACTCTGTGCACAGATTACAGGAATATATGCAGGGTAAAGCAAAGGATATTTTTCTTTTGTGCAAACAGCCAGGGAGCTGCAAGCTGCTGCTACATCCAGGCTGAACATATAAGTCAATGTGTTGTGGAAAATGGCTTTCTGCCTTTGGTAACAGCTTTATTGCATTAACAGTAGCTTAATAAAAGGTTTTCTAATAACATTGCTTCTGATCTACAGCTCCTAGAAAATCTATTAGAGAAAAGGGATTTCCAACACTTATATGAAGTTCAGCTATAATCATACTAGATTTTGATACCCTCATGGTTCTCCAGTTTTCTGTCAGCAAGGTAACCCACACAGCACTTCTGAAACAACAGAAGAGATATGCTTGCACTCACTGCTAGTAATATATCAACTTTAAGAAGTTTTGTTCAAAGGCAGAGGTAGCCGTTTACAAGGAGTTATTGGATCTCAGCTCTCAAAGACCTCATAAGTTGGAAGGAAGTAAAACTTTAAGTGCAATAAATCTATCTTTAATGTCAATACAAAACTCATTGCTGTGGTCAACAACATTTCAGAGGAGTTTTAGGAAGTTCAGAAGCAAAATACTCTCTGGAAGTTCCATCAGATGTAGCTGCTATGTCAAGTCAGCAGTTTTGAAATGCTCTGTTTGCTGTATAGCAAACAGCTATAGCCTGTCAGATTCTTCTGAGTAATTCAACCTGACAGCTATTAAGCAGCTGCTGCTGCTTCAGCCAGCCCATTTCAAACAGAGTGCCCTGCTCTCTCCTTGTCCCCCCACAGTTAAGCACTAGACTCCAGGATAGTCCAAGCACAAACACATACTCCCTGCACACTTTCTTTAACTGTTATAATTTTCAGCTTCTGAGACTATAAAGTCAGCTATTAAAGAAGAACAAACAACCAGTGTTCAGGAGGGATAATCATATAGCTGCCACACAAATCTTAACTCCTCATTGTAACAAGTCACCTGCAAAAAAAATAAAAAAATAAAAAAATAAATTTCTGGAATCGGTTTTTTAAGGTTCTGTGGCTTTTCACTCAGATTTTCCCCAGAAGCTACATAGGCCCATCTTACCATCCAACTTAAGTACCACAGTACTATACTTTTGCTATTATGAACATTTAGAAACAAGTAGCTTCACTGTAATATATTTTTAAGTGCTGGGAAGTCTCAGCTGCACCTCTCCTTTTCTTTAGGCATGCAGAAGAGTCTTTCAGATAACAGGCAAGTTTCAAGAAGGAACATCAGAAGGAACAGAAATAGCTTCAGTGATGAGGCTTTAATCAGTCCTCTGCCTCTAGATCTATGAAACACTAAAGTCACATGTCAGCACTCAAATCAGATTCTTCCCACCTAATGAACTCCGAGTAAGCTTTAGAATCCTGATAGTGTACTGTTAGTTTTGGGGTTTTTTTTTTTAAAGTTAGGATCAAAAGTTGACAGTGTAATGAATCTTTCACTAAAATGAAAAAAGTTTCAGAAGAAATTCATCAAAACGAACATTTTGTTTTGTCATCACTTCACACAAACATTTTAACGTTTCTTCAGGTTATTTGTATTAGCTTACCAAAATGAAGCAAAGTAAAAGTTGATCCAAAACTCATCATATTTTCATATGATGTTTGCTGAGTATGACGTGTTTGGGGTTTTTTTAGGCATATTTCCTGTACAGTGACAGGCATAGTCATCCTACCCTCATTGTACTCTAAGCAGTAACAGCCTAAGAAAATGGAAGCACTGAGCTCCAGAAAATACTTCCATGAGACAAAATAACATTATTAAATGCAATTCATTTTGAATCTACTGAGAGCTTTCCGTTTCTAAATAAGCAAACAAACTAGTAGAAACGGATAAGCCTATAGATCCAAAATGAAAAAAAACAAAAAAACCCAAAACCAAAAAAAAACCCTAAACAAAAAAATAAACAAAAACAAACAAACCACCCAAAAAACACACCCACACAGCTAATTAGTTCAAACACACACACACAAAAGACATGCCTTCTGTTCTCCTCTTTCCTCAAGTTTCCTGCAGAACAGGCCCCCTGGTTGTAACAGAATAAGGTGTACATATCTATTTTTAGATCAATCACATTTTACCATGCCTCAGAATGTGAGATCTATTTAGAACAATATACACACTCCCCAATAAAGCTCAAACAGCAAATCAAAAGCTTTTCAAGCAGCCAGTATAAAGTACCATGACACCCACACTGGGCTTAAAAGCTGGGGGCAACTGCACTGCTTCCAAGCAAGCTGCACCCAATGGGCCAGTCACTGATAACTCAATGTAGAGAAGTGACAGCAACTACAATGCCATGAGAGCATATGGTGCCTCAGACCACAAAGCTGAGTTCCATTTCAACACATGGCTTATCCATTGATAGGGTGTGATGAAGAAATGAAAACTTCTATTTCATTCATTCACAGCCTGTAAGAAAGTGACCCAAATGAAAGAAAGAAGACATACTTTTCATAAAAGGTTTTCAGTCCTGCCAAAACCAGTATTATCCCTGTCCCTCCTGGTCTGAGGGCAGGGTACCCCGGACATACCCAACCTACAAGTACTCTCCAGATGTTCACCCAGGATCAAGATCAAACCCTGTCAGCAGAGCATGAAATACCTGAGCTGTGTTTCATAATAGCAGTGACTTTCTGCCACCCATGCTGTCTTATGCACATCTACAATCAGCAGTATCTTTGACAAGACCAGCCCATGGAAGATGGCAAGTTTTTTGATCAACTTAGGTTTAATGAAATCCCACAATCCGACCCAAAGCAAAATTAGCAAGCTGAAGTCCAAGAGTTGCCTTACTCCTCGGAGCTAGTTTATTTAGTTTGCTAAGGACTTAACCATTATTAATTTTAAATTCCCCCTTAGTGATGTCCAGTGAAAAGCTTTTCCTCCTCACCTACCTAAAGTCACCCATTTTGTTTGGGTTTTTTTGTTTGCTTTGGTGTTTTGGTTGTTTGGGGTTTGTTTTTTTTGTTTTTTTTTTTTTAAATGTCCTTGAGGGTCACAGACCCTCCTTACAAGGGAAAGGCACAAAGGGGACCATCTTGATTTTCTGTCAGTGTAAATCTCATAACTGCAGGGGGCTTGACCACAATTTAAAACAATAAACATCATCTGAGAGCCTGACCTTCACCTGGCAGCACTCAGCTAAACTCTGACAGGAGCAACAGACAGCTGCTGCTTAATAAGGAGCTGTTAGCAGCTGGACAGCATAGAAGTTTCAGAAAATCTAAATAAATGCCCATTAAGTTGCGATTTCTCCACTGAGAGTAGCTGGAGTCCTTCCCCTTGCCCTAAACTTCCCACGAGCTGTTCTGATGAGAAAAGCCATGGACACTACAGGTGAGTACTGAGCTTTTCATTTAAGTTTCTAATAAATGAAATGGGAACAGATTGAAGCCCACTGCAGTTAAGCAGCAGCCACCTCCATCCTCTCAGCTCAACTGCTCCCACGCAGCTCAGTGCTCATAACAGCAGAGCATGGAGTCTGGCAAGACAGAACCCCAGGACCTAACAACTGAATTATCCACAATTTGCCCAGGAAAGCTCGGAATACAATACTTATCAGCAAGTACCTTTTCTAAAGATGACAAAGGATTATTTATGTTTTGTCTTGTATGCTGCAGAAGCTATCATCACCCTGCAGAGGAAAAATAAAGTGAATACACTGCACTCCTGGAACCGGCACTGCATTTGCACAATGGTATCAGAGCTCTGAAAGACCCTACGGTTTCTTGTATCCACACCATCCTGTATTTGTCCTTCGATGATAAAAGGTGTATGTATTGTTTCAAGGATGTTCCTTAAGGCACAATTATCACAGAGGAGTCTCAAAACAACTTATGACTTCAAAGCTACACAATTGCAAAGATCTGCAGGAAAAAGAATCAGGAAGGATATTAAGAGCAATACTGTACATCTAGCTGTCTCTTCAAGAAGCATCTTTAAAGCCACTGGTACCAAATTATTTGCTAGCCTACTGCTGCAATTTGCGACGTCTGATCTACTGCCTCCCTCACAATCTAATCTGGATGAATATTCCCACCTCCTAAACCAAAGAGCACAAAACCAGTGGGAAGCAGCTATCAAAGCAGAGAGCAGCATACTCTTCTGTGGTGCTGTGAGAGTTACTGCCTCTCACCTCTCCACGAGGGAGCAATTTTTCTGTTGACTGGTAAAAAGTAACTTGCTTTCAGGCACAGCAAGACAAAGTATGTGTGGGGAAATGTAAAGAACACTGTCCCACAGATGTGTGGGAAATAAAGTATTTTCAAGCATACCCAGTCAAAACACTGCATTAGAAATTGATTAATTTTCTACCAAGCATGATTCACTTATTTTTAATTCTTAATTAACTATGGGCTTGTTCACACTTCATAGCATACTATCACATCTTGTTTAGATACCAGCACAAAGATAGAGAAAACATGTTTGCATACAGCTATAAATCAAATCCAGCCATTTTAGTTCCCTTATGATTTAAGAAAGGAGTTAGGCTCAGAAGAGGGAAAAAAAAATCCCACAACAAAGACACTTGAAAAGATAGTCTCAAAACTAGAGAGGACAAGACGACAGAGAAGCAAGCTGCTGCAACCTACAACAGTTTTCACCAATCTAAGCTCCCAAGGGTTTAGAAGAATAGAAAAATAATATGCCAGAAGTAACAAACAAAAATCATTTCTGATTACTGGTGATACTACAGGGGAACACACACTTCCAAATCGCATAACACAGTGTTATTCTAATAAATAGATAATAAACTGCAGTGAAATGTAGAGATGGGACTGAATCCCATCTGCAAGTGTAAATGCACTGTAGATAGCTGTTCGCAGCATTCAAATACTCACTCTTGTTTCCTCAAAAATGATAGTAGGAAGCCCTGCCACAGAGAAGAGACCATCAAGGACTATTGAATACAAAAATACAATATAATCTCCAGCTCAGAAATTCCCTAAATTGCAGATTGCCAGAAACTAGAGGAGTACAGAGCTATAGGATTTATTTATTCCTGCACTCTTCCCCTAAATATCTGCTGCTGGCAGCTTTTGAGGGTAAGGGGTGGGAGCAGACAGACCTTCCCTCCATCCCATTCTGACTGTTCTCACTTTGCAGACTGGGTGAAGGTTCAGGTTTTGAATGGTGTCCCCTAGCCCCGAAAAACATCATATAGAGGCAAGGAAGAGGATAGAGATACTTGTACAGATGAAGTGAAAGTAAAGGGAAATAAAGGGGGGCAACTATTATGACAAAAAGAAAAAAGCACAGCATAGACCAAAAGTGGTAGACAGGAAAATGAGACAAAGTATTTTGGGTAAAATCCATGGGAGGAGACCTGAACAAAATGTAATCCCTTTAAAGCAATTATATTGACAAGGAAATACCTGTCTAGGAGACACCAGAGGCATCTCTGATACCGTTAATACCTACATTAATATCACCCTTGGTTACTCATGAGACCACCATAAAACAAACCTGTTTCAATTAAGCTCTTACTGATAATGCAAACGGGAACAGATTTACTGTGATCTCACAGTTGCTGTGGTCTTGCAGAAGCATGCACATTTTCATAAGGATTTATGACACTTCAGCACATCTTTCTTAGCATAAAGAAGAATTTAGTCTGTGCAGAGCAAAGAGCTAGAAAAAGCAATCTGTGCATGCAAGCTTGTCATAGTAATGACAATAGACAGGAGTACTCGGCTCTCGGCTTGGCTCCCAGTCTTCCACCAAGTGTTCTCAGCAGATTTTGAATCAAATCTTTCAGTCTCTCACCAGTCACTGAATAATGTTTAAAGGAGGATGAGGAAAAGAAAACAATTCTCCACTTCCATCTCTAAGCATCTGTTCACAGGAATGAATAACACAGTGCTTCAGTGCTGTGAGGAAGAGCTTCCCTAAAGCTGGAGCTGCCAAGTGATGTCCATGATGAAGAGAAATATAAAAAAATTCTATTAAATTGTTTCTTCTTTCCCACTAAAAGCATGTTTTCTACTTTAAAGCTGTAAGTGCTGCTGTTAGCTGGAGACTACATATGCACCAGGGGTGAAATACATTTTTCCCATTCCAGCAATGTGTGAGGAGGCCAAGACTGGTCTGTATATCAGCCAGTCCTGGAAATTCTGTAGTCACAGGCTGAGATTTCAGAAAAACCCTACTGCTTGCAAGGTCTAAGAAACCTTTTGTGATTGAAAAATTCCTTTCTGACTGTATAGCTCTGTGCTCCTCCACACTCAATAGACCTTGAGGCATAGTCCTATACAGCTGCCCAAATTCAAGGATTAATTTAATGGTTGCTTACAAGTCACAATTTTATTAATTCCCTACAGAAGGTAGCAACAAAAAACAGAAGAAAAAAACCAACAAATTTAAGAGTCATCTAGCACTAGGAAGGACTCACAACCTCCACAGACAGAAAGAAAAAAGAAAACCACCCACACAATATTCAAGATAAGGAAAATCCTGTCTGCTAAACTGAAGCAACATAGACTCATAGAATGGTTAGGGTTGGAGAAGACCTTAAGATCATCTAGTTCCAACCCCCCTGCCATGGGCAGGGACACCTT
>NW_009927765.1:0-5159 GCF_000696875.1 Nestor notabilis | reverse complement strand
CCACTAGACCATGTCACCCAAGACTCTGTCCAACCTGGCCTTGAACACTGCCAGGGATGGAGCATTTACCACTTCTTTGGTCAACTTGTTCCAGTGCCTCAGCACCCTCACAGTAAAGAACTTCTTCCTTATATCTAACCTAAATCACCCCTGTTTAAGTTAGAACCACCCCTGCTTGTCCTGTTGCTACAGTCCCTGATGAAGAGTGCCTCTCCGGCATTCTTATAGGCCCCCTTCAGACACTGGAAGGCTGCTATGGGGACTCCACACAGCCTTTTCTTCTCCAGGCTGTAAAGTCCCCACTTCCTCAGCCTGTCTTCATAGAGGAGGTGCTCCAGCCCCCTTATTATCCTCATGGCCTTTCTCTGGATTCACTCCAACAGTTCCACATCCCTCTTGTGTTGGGGGCCCCAGAGCTGGACACAGTACTCCAAATAGGGTCTCACAAGAGCAGAGAGAAAGAATAACCTCCTTCGACCTGCTGGTCACATTTCTTTTGAGGCAGCCCAGGGTACGGTTGGCTTTCTGGGCTGTGAGTGCACACTGAAGCCGGCTCATGTTGAGTTTCTCATCACCATCATCATCACCAACACCCCCAACTCCTTCTCTGCAGGGCTGCTCTGAATCTCTTCTCTGCCCAACCTGTAGTTGTGTCTGGGATTGCCCCAACCCAGGTGTAGGACCTTGCACTTGGCTTGCTTGAACTCCACGAGGTTGGCATTGGCCAACTGCAGAAATCAAGTGACTGATAATGTTGCCTCTATCCAGCTCATCCTCATAAAGTAAGCAGTAAAAGGCTAATACTGTTTCGGAAGGTAGATAAAGGAACACCGTATCACCAAGTGCTTAGGGAAAAGAATGTCTTTGCACCAAATCCAGTCAATACCGCTATTGATCAGAGCAGCTGTGAAATGCTTCAAGTGCAGGTGTAATACTGAGACATCCTGGCAGCTCACCCTTTTAAATAAATCCACACAGAAGTAGAACAAGGGACAGACTAGTCTTGCAGAGACATTGCAACCAGATCCTACAGGAACAGGTAAAACAGAAAACATGCAGTAATGACAGAGCATTATCATTCAGTTATATATGTATCTGTAGGACACAGTGTCATGGCAACTGTAAAATCAGACTGGCAAAGCTGTACAAAAGCTCACAGCGACCTATTCAGAATTTTGTTCTGCTAAACTACTGATTACAAAAAAAAAAAAAAAAAAAAAAAACCAAAAAAAAAAAGCCACCAAAACAAAAAAAAAACCAAACCCCATGCTTATATTTTCCAGAAGGCCTGTTGGCACAGTTCTGCTCCCCAGCTGAGCCACACCTCATTTATTTTATGGTGCCCAGACAGATTTAGTTCTCTTCTCTTTCGTCTATCTATTTGGTTTTCCCTTACATGAGAGGAGCAGAACAATTCATACCTATTGTCTTAATTTAGAGCTAATACATTGCCGAGGCACATACTAGGATCCAGAAACCGAGAAGCATTTTTAGATCCCACACATTAGGTTCAGCTTCCTGGTCACATCACCATGGACATACAGGCAAAAAATCAAAACACAAACATACAAACAACCCAGCAACATCCCAAATCAGTTCCAGCTTCCTGGAAGCACAGCTGATAACAGGGTACTTAGAGAAGAGTGGAAGGTTTTCTAACCTGGGAGACCCCCAATGCTTCTGGAAACATTAAACATGATGCAACTAAATCAATATCAGGCAACCAAAGAAATATCACTGAATATGAATAGGCAGTTTTATAGCCAATTCAAAAATGGTAGGCCAGAAACTGATTTGAATAGAGGTCCTTAATCAATAAACCTTTCTATTAGCTAGTCAAATTTCTGATTAATGAATACTCCCATATGAATGCTGAACAACTCCAAGCACTCAGAGACAAACAAAATAAACTAATAGAAAAACAGCATAGGTCACTGCCCATGAAAGTTCTCTACTTCACAGATTTTACATAAACCTTGTGGTTTACAGCTTAGAGCATTTCTTGAATGTAATAATTATCTACTCAAAAACACAGAGCCCATCACTACCTTAAAAATTTAATTATTGTTTACTAAAGGCAACTAGATGTCTATAACAGGATGAATTTTTGATGTGTTTCATTTTTAAAATCAAAATTTCCTTTGACTTAAAAAGGAAGAAAAGAGAAAGCATTCATGAACTGACCCAAATCCCAGTAGGTCCTCCTCTCCAGACAGCTGAATGATCTTCTCTGGAGTCACAGTAACTCAGACTGAGACACTTAGCTGATTTCCCCTACTTTCCAGTATTTCAAAGGTAACCTTAGAAGTTCGTCATATGGAGCCAGCCCCTCAAGAGCAAGAGCTACTGTATGGCAGGTAATAGGCCACCGGGGAAATCAAACAGTAAAGTGAGAAAGAGTTGGCTGAGGGGAGATTTGTTTTTTTTTAACTGTAAATGCAAGAGAAATATGAAGAAGCAGATGTAACAAGTTCAGGGAAAGCTATAGAGATTCTATGCAAAAGTACTTAGAGTCAAGAGGAAGATATTTAAGAAACTATTAATCAAATCTCAGTTCCTCCCTTCTTCAGTTAGCTTCCCTAACTTCTTTGTAATAACTTTTCTGCATATGGGGGAATATCTAATATCTACCTCCCTAAAAATGAGGTAGATTCCTCTGATCACAAGAGGAATCTGCAGAACATATGCATTCCTTTAGCCTAAAAATAACTGGAGCAGAGCGGTAAACAATTATGTCACAGAACATTTTACGTGCTCATAGGCGAAAGGAAAGGACTCCACACAGAAATAAACTCATATTTTTAAAATTATTTTGTTTCTCAAAGCGTTAGTAAGTCAGTAAGACATTCACATACCAGCCTGTCTTAAGGGGGGAAAAGAAAAGCAAAAATAAAGCATTCACTGTTAATGTTATCAGAGCTGACCACTCTATCCATCCTGATCTTGTTTACCTCCTTGCTCAAAACCATTGCAACCACAGCTGGGTTACCCAAGTATAAGCAGCAGCCAACCTCTCAAACTAAAAGACTTAGCTTCTCCATGGGATACTCCAGCTTACACCTCTGCCCCATTTTGCTACACCAGCTCTCCTGTAAAACACTTTCCCCACATCACCTGTGACTTACCAAGGGCTTCTTCAGCCCATTCAAGGATTCACCTGGGATTTTCTAACTTTAAAAGTTACTTGTCTTTTTAAATACGCAGCAGTATTACCAAGCTTTGCCAAGCTGTTTCTTTTTGCTCCTCAACAAGAAGCAGAACCTCTAAGCACAATATATGAACTGCAAACACAGTCTATCACAACAAGCTTGTACTAAGCTTCAGCTTTATTACATGACTTCTACCTCTTAAGTCAGCTACATTCAACTGCAAATGCATATTTCTTGAGGGTTTGGGGTTTTTTTTCTTGTTATTGCTGTTTCATTTAAAAGGGGGTTTTCTTCTTTCTCACTATCTTAGTTTGACATGTAGCTTAGCAGCTTTTGTTACTCCTTTAGACCAGAAGAGGCATCTACAGACTTGCAAACTGAGAATAAATTCTATTAGGTTCAGTGGCAGGAGTGGCGGGGGGGAAGCCATGGGATTCATCATGGTTTTGTGTCAGAGACTAATTGACAGCAGGCTAAAGGTATTACACGGTTCTGATTTCATGAGTAGCTCTGCAACTACCTTTTTTCTTTCCCCCCACAAGAAAAAACACCAAACAGAAAATAGTCATTAAAAGCAGCACCAAGTAGTCAAAAGGAAGGAACTATGCATTTATATGAACCAGCCTATTGCAAATATCTGTGCTAAACCACAGCAATTTCATGCAATGCAATGATTTAACAGCCACAGTAAAAAGGAGGGAAAAGGGGTTTCTTTCGTATTTGCAAAAAAAGCCATAGAGTTTAGATATTAAAGGGTATAAATATACACAGGCCAGAATTTTCCAGCCACACTCCAGCATTCATTTTAGTGGCAGGAAAGACTGGGATTTAAACTCATACATTTGAGTACAGTTTTGTTGTAAGAAGGAGGTTAGACACAGTCACAGGAGTTTCTTCTTTATGCTGGCCCGTTTCCTTATCTCTGCTCTGTCTGGTTTGGAAACAATATCTGCCACAACTAAGCACATTAGTTCCTCTTGAAAGTCTTCCTGTTCCATATTCAATGCATGCACACCAAATCACCTAATATGCAATGACAGCTGCTAAACTGCTCTTTCTTCCCCAAAAGATGGGGGAAGACTTTCAGTCCCAGTCATGGGACTCCTAATTATCCACAAGTTCTGGATCATCTCTTACTTCATCTAGATAAAGCAGTCACAACAGAAGCTCTCCTCAGTGGCTCTGTCATTGAACCAGTCCCAGCTGATGTGCCAGGTCTGTTCCTCTTAGTTTCTTCTGAAGAAGCCAACATTATAAACTATGTCCTGGGGTTTTGGAGAGGTCTTAGCAGATGGGGGGTTGTGGTTTTTTTATTTTGAAGGGTGTGAGGCTGAGGTTTAAGGGGGAGGAGTTACCTCGAAAGAAAAATAAAAAAAAAAAAACCCCACAACTAACAACCAAAATATTCACATGCCATTTTCCTGCAGAGATCAGGATGTTCTCAACATATAGAATTTTAATGCATTTTAGAAGAGGGTGGCAAAAGCAGAGATTGTAGATTGGAAAACATAGTTAATACAAACATGTAGCACTGTCACACAAAATCTAGGGCTTTTTTTTTTTTTTTTTTTTAAGTCAGTTAATGACCTTTCAGGGATGACACATTTAAAATGAAAAACATTTGCTGTTGAGATAGTAAGAGGAATGACCAAAACCATGCATTGTACTAGTTAATGACAGTATACTGTCAAGGGCAGAAAGCACAGAGGAAGCACGCTCAAGAAGTCTGCATAGTACCTAAGGGGCCATGTGTCTTTAAATTCAAATCAACAAGTAGAGTGTGAAGGACTGGAAAAATTTTCAATGTGAAATCTGTAAAAAGGGAATGGAAGGAGAGCACAAGAACCAGGTTAAATTATTAGCTGGTCTTACAGGAAAGAAATGCATAGTATTGCAAAAAACTATTTAGGAGTATCCTTTTTTTCTAACACGTTTTATGCATCAGTCGCCAATCTAAACATCACATTTAGAATAGCATCACTTAATGTCGTGGTTCAAGCCCAGCCGGCA
>NW_009927764.1:6668-16966 GCF_000696875.1 Nestor notabilis | reverse complement strand
TGGAACTAGATGATCTTAAGGTCCTTTCCATACCTAACTATTCTATGTTTCTATGATATTTGCTTGTTCTTCATTGTACACGCCAGCATTTGGAGTGCTTCCTCAATAGATGCACCATCACATTTGTCACAGGGTATCAGAGCCAACATCAAGTTATTGGTCCTACTTCCAAGAGAAGAGGACCCAACCTTTATCATTTTAACTGGCACTGTACCTTAGAAAATAAGCGTAGAAATGTCCACAGGGAGAGTAAGAGCAATTATATATGCAAGTATGTATTTGGATTTCATATACACACACAAATTTATTTTACTTGGCTTAGATATATAAACATACATGTCAGGAAATACCATCTACATTTATAAACTCATGTGTACACACACATCCTTTTTCACTCATACACATACATACATGAAGGCATGTATGTGCTTATATACATACACAACCTCCCAGTGAATATCATGGTTTTATCTTGATCTGTTTTAAGGCAGAGGCAGTGTTTCTAACCTTAAACAGCTGTAGATATATGGTATCCCCTATTGTGAAACTAATCTAATGGTTTTCTTTCAGCTGTGGGATGGCTCCATTTTAAGATAGCACTAAAAAGAATTAAAAATGCATGCTTTTTCTTTTTTTCTTTTAAGCCTGTTTTTTTTCTTTGCTCTTCTGTTAATTTCAGGGCTTCAGAATATGTTCTCTATCTCCTGGGTTCCTTTTGTGGGCTGCTAGTTCTGCAATTTGTCTAGGTAACAAATTGGTTTTCTTTGCAGGTTTGTAGCTTGAACCAGAACTCCTAGTGAGAAACTCAGCTGAATAAAATGAAAGACTCCCTCCAGGCACCACATGCATTTATAGCAGAGATTGCCAGTACCACCTAGAAAACAGAATGAGATCAAATACTAATCCATCTATGTCTGCAGGATGCTACGGAATGCAACATGGCCAAAAATGGACACATCAGCCTTTCTTAAATGTGACTTACATTTCTCATACATCAACAGAACAGAAGGATACAGACTGGCCCTCTCAAAGCATTATGAGACTTGTATATATGCTTGCATATATTTACTGCATATATGTATTTCTGTAGTCAAGTTACTGTAGACATGGGGTTTTTTTAATGCAAATTGCTTTAAAATACTCTCAGAATACATATAGTAACAGATATTCTTGTACAATGAAATTCTGTGTGAAAGAGCCATTAGTGACTGTCCCTTGCAAACTGAAAGGCAGTGAATGTGGTGAACGCTGTACATGCTTCTATGATATGTCAATAGATTTATGATTTAATAAACAGCCCAGAAAAAAAAAAAATGATCTCAGAAAGCCCCTCCAGCGTCCCTATGTGCTGAGAGCACCTAATTGCTCCAGAGCTCAATGAGAAGTCACAGTTTAATAAACTCCACCTGGTGTTGCCTCACCATTGCTGTTTTGTACATCGCTATTGCCCAGGATGTCTGAGGTTGGTTTTATTGTTCTGAGTCTTTTGATTATGCTCAAGCTAAAATAAGAGATTGAAAATTCTAATTTGCACTGACCCTGTTTTGTGAAAGGGCCTTGGGATGAACAAAAAAAGAAATGAGGCTCATAGTTCTGTGTTTTAAACCGTTTATTGTCACTGCAGGGTCTAGTCTCAATTCTGCAAAGCTTCTTTACCTGTATATTTAAAACATATGTTTGAGACCATCTGTTTTATCCAAATGTAACCATGTATTTAAATCTACATCTACATGTAAGAGCTTGGCTCAGTGAAGTTGTAAAGCAAGATACGGTAACTTAAGTTTTCATAGCAAGTCAGAATGAGGCTATAACACAGTTCTAAACAATATGCAAACTGTGACATATATTAAAGCTAATGTCATAGGAGGAAGGGAATATTTCTGGCACAGGAAAAAGATTGTCACTGACAGGTAACAGGGCAAAAAACTCCCAAATCGCATCAAGAGAGTGCACAAAAATTGAAGCTGTCATCATGCTAAGAACTCTAGGAAAAAAACCCTCAAAACCCAAACCCCTCCATCCGTCTAGCCATCGTCAGAAAATGAGGTAAATGTGTGAAACCAAAGAGGAGTATAAATTTACTCCAACTGCTCCCAGATGCTTCAAGCAGGGAAGAGGAGGAGATTAAATCAGCTGTATTGAAAGAGAGGGAATCCAATGCATCCAGAGCAGAACAAAAGTAAATTGAAGCCCACATTAGTGGTACTGAAAATGGACAGTCTTTTCTCAAGGAGAACTTGATCTGAGTATAAGTAAAATGAGTTCTCTGTTAGATTTGATTTAAGAGGAGAAGGAAAAACCTCCTGGGTAGACCACAGGAACAAAAAAGCCTGATTTAATTTTAACAAACTACAGTGAATGCTGCAGATGGATGAATGACAGGGAGGTCTAAGTGGATAAAAGGTTAGTGTAGATTCCAGAAAAAACAGCCTTTTCAGCCATTTCACTACAGCTAACACAATGCCTGCTGGGTTTTGAGCCCTTTGTTTTTCTCCTCTGTGTAAGCTTTGTATTTATGCTGGTTCGATATCAAGTTTTGTGTATACAGATGCTACAGGACCCGAAAAGGTAAAACTAGGAGAAATGTGACAGAAGTAATTATTAGCTTCTTCAGACAAAAGTCTCTCAAAGAAATGTTGGATATCCTATTGCTTCAGATGTTTACTACACCGGACACAGAACAGACAGCTGTGTGTGAGCTTGCCCTGGCAGAGGAGTGCAGCGGGTAACCTCATCTACCCTTTCAGTCTCTGAGCTTTGATGATTCATATTTTGCAAGAGCAGTTTTGCTTATAAATAAGATCAGGTTTAGCAAGTGAAACCGGTTTAGCCTTTAAACACAAAATAAACACATGCCTCCTAACAAAAAGGAAAAGCTTGAATCCAAAGAGCAAACCCCTGTTGCCGTGAAATGCTTTCCAGAGTTCAATTTCACATGTAGGACCAGTAGCACTCACAGCAGGAAGGCAGAATGAGTCATGTGGGGATGTCGGGAACTGGGATGAGAAAGCATTGCAAAAGTACTCATAACATAAATTGCTTATCATTCTGTTCTTCTTTGTTCTTCTAAAAGAGATGACTTTGGCACTGTAACCTCTTCCAAGGGAAGAGAAAAACCAGGACGGTGCTAGACTGAAGGCTAATCGCACCAGCACTCTTAACCATCCTGAAAGACAGCAAAATTGCTTCTCATTCAATGCAAGACAAAGGAGAAAAAATAATATTTTTAGAAAGCGGGACTGCTTCTTTGTTGCCTTGTTTCTGTGTGGGCTGATTTATTGATGAGAGAAAAAACATCACTCTGGTTTGACAGAGTTCCTACCTGTTTTCAGAGTCCTTTGCACTGCACTATTCTACATGATAAAGTGCAAAGCAAAGATATTCACATATCCTGGCAACAACAGAAACTAAAAAAACACCCTCCATCCAGTTTATTTCCAGTTTGGTCCTGACTTACCATTCATATCACTGCCAGTTCAGCTGAGAGAAAAGGAGTCCCTGAGGAAGAAGGGGTTTTGCCTGACTCCATCTCAGGGCAAAAGCACACAATCCTTAAAACAGTTTACACTGGTTGCTATTTCACAGGGGCTCTTATTCCTGAAAACTACCTACGCAAGTGAGTTCACTTCAACTACATTGTGCAGCAAAAAACCCTGAAACTCTTCCTACCACATTTCTCTGTATTGGATGGTTGAAATGGTGTCTTTGCGCAATGGCAGAATAGTCAGTTAGGGAATAGGTACAAGGATCAATTCCAGCTGATTTTATTTAGAGTTTTGGTGTTCGTAAGGATTGATGTCTTCCCCCCGCCTTTATCTTTTTTTTTCCTATTTGTGGGTAAAAATAAATACAGTCATAGATACGTTTGCTAAAAAGTACCTGGTTTAAATGCAGATTCACAAATCACAGAGTCCAACATTCCTTTCCAGTGCTATCTCGGCACAGATCCTGGTACACACATAGCATAGTATCGGATTAACTTCTTCAGGGAAAGGGAGAGTGATTTTCTTACTGATGTGGTAGGCAATTCATCTTGTTGTGAATCAATGAAATCAGGGCAAAGACAATCTATACCAGCATAGTTTATCCTCCTCCTTCGCTAATGTGTATCCCTTGCCTGCTTTTGCTGCTCCCCATGAAGCAATTACTTCAGACCAAAATCTTCTCTGATTCAGAGTGAACAGCGTCCTGCCAAGCTGTGGGAAACACGGAGCTGTCTCATCGTGGTGGAGGTCAGTCAGTTCGCTCCACCTGTACAAGCACAGCCCAGTGCTTTGTTCCTCAGGCAGAGAGTGGAGTCAACCACATGAGCAATACAGAAGTCCAAGGAGCCGTTTCCACCCCTCCTCACCCCCATGGCCATCATCCACCCCAGGGTAAAGTACGGGAGAGGTGGTCCCCCTATGATCCAGCAACACTGAACACCAGCCCATGCTGGGATGAGTGGCTAGACTCCCTGGGGACCAGAGGCCAACAGCAAACACACATGTTCAAACAAATGTGTTCAAATAGACATTGTCCTGGCTCTAAAATGTACAAACAACACTTTAATGACATTTGGGCTTTTTCATTTAGTTCAGTTGTCTCCAAAATGGGTGCCGTGAACTTTCTTCCTCAATGCCTTCCCCACTGTGCATGGGGGGAGCAGCCCAATGGCATTTCCCTTTGCTTTTGCCTGTCCACAGCAGGTTCCTGAGCAATTGAGCAAAATAAGGGTCCTCTGGCTGGTAGGCTTGGGGCTGAGCAAGTCACCTGCTTGGGAAACATCTGTCACATGCGGGGACCTTCTGTCAAAGAGAAGGAAGAGCAAGTCCCTGGTACCGTGCTCCATAACAAACCAGGGGATCTGGTGATGGAGGAATAGAGGGATATGGGTTTCTAATGGAGAGCAGAATAAAAAGATAGTACTTGAAAATGGATCTGTATTTATAGACATACCTCACAACACCAGGATCCTACCACTTCATTCAGCAGTGGGAGACATAGGAACATCCATATCCTAGACTTAGGTCTGTTTATTGCACTTCTAGTATCAGATTTGGTTAATTTAACTTCTTGCATACCTATCTAAGCCAGTCAGACTAAGCTCCCTTTGTAGTCAATGGACAGGAAGGGGAACTTCCAAGCCATTGTTCACCAGATCTGTTGTAAAAGTTTTCTGCAGGCTGAAACAAATTGAACTTTTAGTGTCTTTCAGCTGTGGTGATTATTCTCTAATCCTCACAAGGTAAAACGCTTCATAGACCTGTAGTGAATGCCCAATAAATTCAATCTCCTAGAAAGTATCCCAGTAAAGAGAAGATCATTTTTACTTTATTGGACAGCTTCTTTCACGAAGCAACATTTTTTAGATAATCCATTGAACATAACATCTTACATCATAAATTAGCACTGAAGGAGCCTGATGGCAGGGTCATGTGTCTATAAATGAGATCCATACTTCAATATCCTGCCCAGATGCCTATCCACATTGCTCTCCCTGCCCAGAAGCACTGCAGGGGCAGTGAATTCTGCTTACCAAAGTGGCTGAATGTGCTCATTCGCTAACCTGCCTCCCCTTCCACCCCAAAATCTGACTTGTCACATATCTAAATTTCAGGAAGCTGAGATGGCATTGCAGCCCATCTCATCTGGTTGGCACACAGGGTCACAGGATGGTGAGGAGCTCCTGATGTTCCTCATGGATCACATGCACCCTAGGAGGGCTCCTTTGAAGAGGGTGCAACCAGGACAGCAGTGCAGTGCATGGACAACCTGCCTTACCTACCCCAGCTGTCAGTGGATGAGAGCATAGCACATCATGGGATGGGAAAGACACCACTGCTCTGCATTGTAAATGCATTAAGCAAATCTGGATAGCGAGGGAGCCAGGTGGGAGCTTCATGCTAAAACACACATGAACTGGCAGGTCTGAGGACTGCAGATGATGGTTTCAGGGAGGAGTCATGTTTAATGTACCTGAGCTGGAAGGACAGGTTAGTCATGTATATGGCCTAAAGCAAGGAAGAAGCAGAGATGAAAGCTGGGGAATCCCGAAGAGAGGAGAGGTGCAGGTACACACATCCCGATAAAGAAAACCCTAAACTTCACTTTGGGAAAGGCAGCTTGTGCTGGTATGAGAAGAAGTACACAAAGAACCGGACATCTACGAATGTTATTTATCTTTTTCCCCATATTAACAGTGCACACATTTTAAGCTGCTTAACTGGGGGAGTGGCTGCTCACATCTGATATAGCCTAATGCAGGAGTGAGCATGGTGGTGGCAAACAGCCTTCTCTCTCTTATCCTCAATGCCTTTATTCTTGTGCATACGTGTCCGGAGCACATCCCACAGATTTTTGTCCTAGGTGGTTAGGAGTGCTGGCTCACAAACTGAGCAGATGGCACACAGTCCATTAGGCATGTAACTGATCTGCTGAATGATGTTCAGTAGTAAATATTATTAATATTCCTACTGGATGGGGGACACATCCATGGAAAGCTTGGAGGCTATTGGTGATATGCTGGTTCACACGTTTGGAAACCACTCCTCTAGGAGTCCTTTCCAGGAAACCATGGGAGAAGTTGTCTGTCCACTGTGGGAGAGAACAAGCAGGACTGTCATCACCCGAGTGATCTGAAAAGGAAATGAGTTCACCTAAGCAGAGCTCTGGCTCTAACTCACACCTAGTCATGTAAGTTAATCTTAACTTCCATTACAGACGTACAGCAAGGGCATGGGTATACTGTCACCTGTGGTACTTTTCTGGATCCTTTCTTTTGCCCAGCACTGCACACAAGACTATTTGAGATCATGAAGCTGCTGACTTTGTCTTGGAGTAACTGCCTGACAGAGGGCAGTAAATACTAAGAAGCTCATAAACAACAATATGTAATTTAGGAAAAACTTATTTGTTAGTCCATATCTCAATATCATAGCACAGTTTTGTTTTCTACACACTAGATGATAGACAAACAAACCAAGAAGACATTGACGGTTTGGGCTGTCTCTGTAGGGCTTCTCCTACTCAAGCAGAAACACTATCTCAATCACAGAGGATCAGTAAAATCAACTACAGGCTCCCTGAATTTCTGTATTAAGCAACCACAGTTACACAACTCATAATTGAGTTTACTGCACTTAACTCTTTGTTCTTTATTACAATCTTGACTAATGAAGTCTTACCTTAGAATAAAACCCCGCTTCTGGTAACACTGGGGTGTTCACAAAATTATTCATTGTCTGTGTGTTGTGCTTGTGCCAGTGTTAAAGAGCAGATGTTAATAGTGAAATCCAAAGAGTTTATTATGAGCAAAAATAATTAGCTTCCTGTTTTGTAGGAACAAGTCTGTTGTCCACCAGTCTAATTAGAACATCAGTCAGTCTTGTGTCATGTTGTAACCAGATCTCTGAAATGTTATTTTTAAGGTTCGAAGGCCTGACGATGAGGCAACTCATTTGGATATCGCATGAAAAGCCTGACTGCTTTCATTTATCTCTGTACCATCTTATTCACTGAAGGGTCATTATACAGCTAAGATGCTGCTGTGATTATTTTTGTCCTTGTTACTGTTATATGCTGTAATTGTAACAGCTCTTTACTTCTGTAGGGTCTACAAGCTCCTGTGCTCATAGACAGAAAAAAGAATAAACCCAAAATCCAAGGAAATCTGAAGCTGAAGTCAAAAGCAACAAAAGCAGATAGAGTCCACTTTAGAAAAGATGAATCAACTGTAGAGACATCAAGTAGATCAAAGAGAATGACCAAACATCTGAGAAGGGACATTGTAACTATTTTCAAGCACATGAAAGATTGCTGCAAATAATGAAGGAATTAATCTTCCCTCTAGTATTCATGTTAGATAGGACAAGATTTAAGCTGCAGCAACAAAGACTTAGTTGAAACATGAAGAAAAAACTTTCTAATTGCAAGGACAGTGAAGCAGGGGAGTAGACTTTCTAGGAAGGCTGCAGATAAAGTTTTCTCTGAGCAAGTTAGACATCTCCCATCATTGTGGATCCTGCTGTGTGATAAGGCTAGATGACCCTAGAAGGTTCTGTCTGCTTCATGACTGTATGGGATAGCTGGGCGGGCTGTCAAGGCAGTGAAATAGACGTATTCTGAGATGATGGTTGAGGGTCAGAAGAACAGTGGAGTCATCTAGGGTCACTGGGACAGGAGCTGGCAAGAGGTTGTAGTCATGACATTTCAGGAGAGGTTAGGTGACAGCAAAGGCTCACAGAAGCTGCTATAGGACCAGATTTGGGGCTTGAGGGAGTGTTTCTAAAATGCAGTTTTAAAGAATCTGTGTTGTAAAAGAATTTGAGTCTACAGGCTGTGTTTGAAAAGCAGGCCCTTATCTGACCATGATGCAAGCACACAAAAGGAAGCTAGTCACTGCCAGAGATGGTCCACATCCAATTTCTTCAGTACCAGGCTGCTGAAAGCCAATCACCCCCATACAAAGCTTTATCTGGAAAACACAATGGTTAAAGGATAATGGTGACTTATTTTTGTAAACAGCTCCCTGCTCACACAGGAATTCTTATAGCTGGCAAGTAAAAAGCCTAAAATACCCAAGATAGATAGGCTCTGTCACTGCAAAACATGCCATACAAAGTATGGAGGAGGGGAGGGGGGCCAGGCACCCGGCTATTTTGACGTGTTTCTCTCTCTCCAGAGACCTGCCAGCTCCTGGGCTGAAACACAACCAAATCTTTTACTACATCTGCTCAGAAAGGCAGGCCAAAAGAGCAGGGATAAGTTCATACAAATCTCTCCCCAGGTCTGTGTTGTGCAATGCTGGTTTCTGTTCCTCTTCTTGCAATAATAAGCTGCAACTGCTGCTTCAGGGATTCTACAAAGGGTGCAGTTTATGTAATATCCATTTAGAAATGACAAAGCTTTCTTTTCTGGGCCTTTCATGTAGTAGTCCACCCACATGCAGGCGGTGCACGCAAATGACGTTATCACCCAGGGGCTGAGACTTGCTGCAGAAATTGATAGTAAGCTGTTGTTATTCTAATTATGTGGCTGTCTTCCTTAATTAAAGCTATGCCACAGGTCATTTACCCCGGTGCAGAGTCCACAAACATTAATCCTGGCAGTGTTTTGGAATCAGAGTTCCCATTAGCATAGGATTGGCTGTGAGGGAAGTATAATCATCTGAAACCCTTTTCAAAGGAATGTAAATCAGCATCCATGCCTCCCGTGTACTATTGACATAGTGAATTATTTTACTGGCTAGAAATGAAAATGAGCACAGAGCAATGACATTCATATTTGCAGCTCAGGCTGTACTCTGTTTGCACTGGGGATTTGTGTGTGTGTCTCTGTCCACAGCCAGAAACTCCAATTATCGTCTCTGATGGCTCCCGCTCTTGAAGCTTGTGCTCCTCCCCATGCAAAGTACTGCAATCTGTTTACATTGAAGTTATGACTGAGAATAAAAAATAGACTTTATAATGACATATTAATCTTGATGTGCTTCACTGAGAAACATGGAGCCCATATTAGGTGTGGATTTACGATTGGGAGTGGCTTCTGAAACCCCCTTCTAATAACAAGAATAGATCTCCAACTTGCCTAATCAAGCAATTGCTCGACCTTTGGTCACAAACCATGCTTCCAGATATATTTCTGGTTTTGCAAAGATTGAAACAGGCCTCAAGAAGAGAAAAAATGGACATGTGGGATTGAGTGCGCCCTCAGCAAGTTTGCCGACGACACCAAGCTGTGTGGCTCGGTTGATACGCTGGAGGGAAGGGATGCCATCCAGAGGGACCTGGACACGCTTGTGAGGTGGGCTGATGCCAACCTCATGAAGTTTAACCAAGACAAGTGCAAGGTCCGACACCTGGGTCGGCACAACCCCAGGCACAGCTACAGGCTGGGCAGAGGAGAGAGTCAAAGCAGCCCTGAGGAGTAGGACTTAGGGGTGTTGATTGATGAGAAACGGAACATGAGCTGGCTTCAGTGTGCGCTCACAGCCCAGAAACCAACCGCATCCTGGGCTGCATCAAAAGAAGCATGACCAGCAGGTCAAAGGAGGTGATCCTGCCCCTCTACTCTGCTCTTGTGAGACCTCACTTGGAGTATTGTGTCCAGTTCTGGTGTCCTCAACATAAAAAGGACATGGAGCTGTTGGAGCAAGTCCAGAGGAGGGCCACGAGGATGACCAGGGGACTGGAGCACCTCCCATATGAAGACAGGCTGAGAAAGTTGGGGCTGTTCAGCCTGGAGAAGAGAAGGCTGCGTGGAGACCTCAGAGCAGCCTTCCAATATCTGAAGGGGGCCTACAAGGATGCTGGGGAGGC
>NW_009927764.1:0-6590 GCF_000696875.1 Nestor notabilis | reverse complement strand
CTTCATAGTGAGGGTGGTGAGGCACTGGAATAGGTTGCCCAAGGAAGCTGTGAATGCTCCAACCCTGGAGGCGTTTAAGGCCAGGCCGGACAGAGCCTTGGGCGACATAGTTTAGTGTGTGGTGTCCCTGCTTATGGCAGGGGGGTTGGGACTAGATGATCTTAAGGTCCTTTCCAACCCAAACCATTCTATGATTCTATAAAAATGGCTGGTTTTTATCAAGTACCTCAGTGCTGATTCCACACATAATCAAGAACATCACCCGCAGCTAATCAAAAAACATCCCTCCAGGGAGACAAGCTGACAGTGACTGCCCATATTAGAGCTGAAGAAAGGGACACCACACCCAGGAACAGAAGCCAGATATTCTGACCACTGGTCCCCTATTCCATCTATCCCATGCCATTGCTTTTGCATTACGTGATTATAGCAGCATAGAAATATTAGATGCAGTTTTACAATAGGAATTTCCCTCTAAATAGTCAAGTTCTTCTTTACTTGGAATAATTACTTCCCTGGCATAGTTCCCATCCTGTTCAAAAGCCAAGCAATGGTCATGGCTAATAGCTAGCCACAGCCAACAGTATCATGGCTATGATTTTGGAAATTGATTTTCAGAACAAAGACTTCTGCTCCTGATGGTAAAATGCACTTAAAACATTGAGCTGCTATATAAATTAATATAATATTTCACTGGCCTGTATTAAGAGGCTGTATTAATCTACATGGATATAGTCAGAGTAGTTCTTGAAGTGGAAAAGTCAGGGAGTGGCAACATAAGTCCTGCTTCCCTCAGAATTAAAGAAACTGGTTCTAATGTGTGACCCTTCTGGTATTTACTGGAAGAAGGAAAAAAAACCCCAAACAACTAAAGAATAGGAAACTATATATAAAAAATAGCAAGGATAGCTATTGATTTTAAGGGTTGCATTTAGATTAGGATAAACCAGTTTGTAGTAAAGCAATTTCATTTCTATTTAATTTCTATTATGATATTTATAGGTTCCCCAGTAGCACAGTATCCAAGTAGTTCACAGTACAGAGGTGTTATTACCAACATCATGATTTTGCAGATGAATAAATGAAAGCCCAAATTCTCAAAGCTACTGAAGTAAACAGATAAAGTATCTTGACAAAGTGACTTGCACTATGGTGGGTCACGAAATCAAATTCAGATTTCTCACTCCCTCAGCAGCACTCAGATGACTGGTCCAAGGGCTGCTTTCAGTGGGATGGTTTTGCTTTTGTTACAATATAAAATAATTTAAACCAAGAACATATGGTGTTACTGAGTCCTCTCCTGTATGGATTTAAGTGTAAGATCTGTTCAGTCTGAGGAAAGTAACATGTATTCTTCTGAACAATCCAAGTGATCTTATGTGTGTGTGTTTGCTAACAACTCACAACTAATTTTTTTCCTAGGTGTATGTCTGCTTTTAGGAGCCGTTTGCTCCTGATCTGCAATCATCACCACATAGTAATTCAAAACCAGCACAATCGCATCCAAACTACTTGATTTTCAGGGTGAGAGGACAATGAAGGTTGTGGGCACTTGTAGAGAGCATCTGAATGACATGATAGAAGGCCTGGAGCTGACAAAGAGTATCCTTACTGAGTCAGGAGTTGGATATATTTTGCATCCCATGGATCTAAGGTATTTAATCTGTTTTCTGGTTTTTGCTGGGGAAAAAAAAATGGGACACCACTTAACAAAAAATGAAGACTATGTCACAGAGTAGTTTTGGGAAGCAAACATTCAAACACTCCCCACTGCTGTCTATAATTGAACTTTTGCTCCTGATTGGACATCAAAAAACTTGTAAGCCAAGAAGTTTTTTCTGAATGATGAGAAAGCAAAGGAAGAAATCACATTGACTTTAGTAGCCTGCTAATGTGACTGTGAGGTTGGTAGGCAGCAATTGCTGGTTTCAGTCTATGGAGTTAATAAATGCGGCAAAGTTGTGGCAGCAGGACCTTCAGCAAAGGGGAGCGCCTAAGTCAAACGGACAGGCACAAGTCCATAGGATAATATGTGATTCACCAGATGGGGCTGAGAGGTGGTCAATGTCACTGTAAGTTCATTTCCTATCATTTTTCAGAGGTCATGGTAATCAGGGGACTTTCCTGATGATTGTAAAAGGGCAAGTGTCACAAATGTGCTCTTGAAGAAAGTCAAGAAGGAAGATCCAGGGTTACGGAGAACATTTCCAGGTGTACAAAAGGACAAGGTGATTTGGAACAGCCAGCATGGATTTACCAAGAGCAAATCATGCCTCACCCACCTTGTTTTCCTCTATGATGAGATGATTGGCTCAGGGGACAATGGCAGAACAGTAGATGTTGGCTTTATGAAGACTTTTGACACAGTATCATATAGCATACTTACAGCCTCGTCAGATATTGGCTGTGTAAGTGGTCAATAAGGTGGGCTAAACTTTGGCTGGACCTTTGGGTTCAAAGGCTTGTGAAGAGCCACATGAACTCCAGCTGGCAGCCAGGTCATGGAACAACGGTTCCCCTCAGTGCTAGACAAGACTGTTTAATGTCTTTATCAATGACCTGAATGATAGGATGAAGTACAATCTCAGCAAATTCATCAAAGAAGGGTTTTGGTGATTTGTTGGAGATCAGGTTGAATATGAGCCAACAATGTGCCCTTTCTGCAAAGATGGCCAGCTACTTACTGGGGCTGTCAACAGAAGTATAGCTACCAGGTCAGTGGCAGTGGTCATTACCCTCTATACAGAACCAGGTGAGACCACATCGAGAGTATTGAATCCAGTTTTGGATATACATGAGTGAGCCCACAGGAGGGCAACCAAGATGGTCAGGGGGCTGGAGCACATGGCATATGACAGAAGGCTGAGATTTGTTGTGGAGAAATGACTGTTACGGTTGGCTACAACTACCTAAGGGGAAGGTATAGAGAAGACTTCTCAGAGCTGCACAAAAACACGCTGCAACATGTTATGTTCTAACTGTATGCCAGGGAAAACAAAATAATTCTGAGGGTGGTAAAATATTGTCACAGGTGTCCCATGTGGTATCTCCACTTTTGGAGATACTCAGGACTTGACTGGATGCAGCTCTGATCAAGCTGATGTAGCTTGTGCTGCTTTGAGCAGCAGGTTGGACTAGATGACCTGGTGAGGTCATTTTCAACCTGAATTATTCCATGATTGTGCAATTCCAGGTGAGCGTTGAAATGATTTGCATTGGACTATTGAGAAGATAGCAAGTCACAACCTGAAAATTTAAGATGACAGAAAATCCTATTCTACTATTACTGCTGTGTTTCAGCCACAGTATTAGGAGCGAGCTCTTCCTCCCCTCTCAAATTGCCTTCTCAGCTGTGATATGTGAGAGAAACAATGACTGTGCAGAAATCAGAGGTAACTGAGTTTTACTTTATTTACATTAAAACTCCTGCCAAAAAGCAGATGTTCATTTTAGTGTGCCTTATTAGACATGCTGTCTATGCTCTCGTCAATTTGCATCAATTGTCATTACCTCCAGGGAGGGTCCTCAGGACATATCCAGCTTTTTATAATGTGCTGGCACAGCCCCTAACATATACTCAAATGGGCCCTCCAGTCATGATAGAAACGTACATGCAAAGAAATCCTTAAAATCCACAGTGCACATAAAGGACTTCACCTCTCCCAAGTAATTTTGGACAGACAGCGATGTTATTCCCTTGCCCTCTATTTGCAGCTGGGTGGAAGCCCTTGAGATGCAGGACACAAGGGCAGAAAGGACAAATATGTCACTACCAGCAAGCTGCTTGGGTGTGGGAGATGTGTCCACACCTTCTCCATGGAGAGCTGGAGCATGATGAGGCCAGAGAGCACTGGGAGGAACACAGATGGCTGTCGCTCCCCAACTCCAGCATCAGCATCCCTGTGCAAGCAAAGGTTTTGCATCCGGTCACTGTTTTCACACCAGCACCATGGTCCTTGCTTTCATACTGCTCACACCACAGAGGGAAAAAGGCAGCTGTTTTCCTAAGGCAGGGGTATCCATAGGCACAGTGCTGTTTCAGAAACAGTGTGGCACATCACAGGGAGGGATGTCCCCACGGGGACATCAAGCTCAAGGCTGGTCATAAGTTAGATGAGGCTTCATTTGGCTTTTCTGACAGTGAGGAATAAGGAGCACAGCTGGTGGGGATGGCTGCTTGTGGGAGCTCCATGGGGCATGAGACGCCATGTGGGAACGGGCTGCCTCTCCTTCCATGTGCAAACACAGCGCTCATCACTGCAGTCTTGTCTGCAATGGGCCACCTGGTTCTGCATCCTTGGCAAAGCCATGGTGATGGGCCATTCTGCAGGTCTGGCCACCATCTCCCCTCAGCAGCTGCCTGGTTTGCCTGTGCCCTACAATGATTGCAGAAGAAAATGCCCAAGACCAAGAGGGAAAGCATCCAAACCCAAGCTGACACAGCTCTTTTAGGCTTGGCAGGACAACTGTTAAGGATCAGCCCTTCTGGATTCAAAGCCAGTGAAAGGATGTGACTGGCTAAAGGACTCTCTGCTGCCTGTATTTCTTTAGAAGAGCCTTGTTTGTTGTGCCACCAGTCTTGGCACGAGGGCCTTTGAGGGAAGAAAAGCAGAGCTACAAGAATTTGACTCTGGTCTGGAGAGGAGCAGGAAAGCAGGCCACAATCTATTTTGTTTTGCTTTGTTTTTCCTTAAAACACATAAGGCAGAGAAAACAAATTATTGTACAGCAGGGATGTGCAGCCATGGACTCCCATATGTGGCTATGGGGTGTCCATCCAGCTTGCAACTGCTGGCATCAGCCTGGCCCAGTCAACCTTTAACTTGCTGAAACACAGAGCAAACCCAAAACATTGTAGCTGATCTTCATGCAAGGTCCCCACTGATTATGCAGGGCTACTGACTTCCATGGGTACCCTAAGTAACTTTGGGAAGCTAGGCCTGGGGGTCTTCCCAAGATGATGTAGCTCTGAGTCCTTCCTCCAAGCACTGTGTCTGGCTTAAACCTATTGATTGGCTGGTGTGTGTGTGTGTGTGATATAGCAAGTCATCCGGCAACAAAAACTACTCATTCCTCAGGCTTCTTCTACCTCTGGCTGTCAACAACAAAACTATCATCTTCTTCAAATGTATGTAAAGTAAAACCATTCTTTTACAGGAACTGTCAAACCCTCTCCCCTCTTGCTTGAAGGGCTAGCAGTCCTTTGTTTAAAAATGGACCAGTGACGAGCTAGACTGCAAGAGCAAGCCTGCTCTCCAAAATGGCAAAGCTTTGTATCCAACTGACTGCTCCAAAACACGCACACAGAAATGAAGACAGAAATTGCATTTCTGGGCTGGGAAAGGTGGAGGAGGGAAGTGGCTCTGCCAGGCAAAGCAGACAGAGTGGCCACACGGAAACTGGTAAATCTGGAAGACTCCCAGTTCCTGAGGCCAGACTCACACATGGTGACCTGGGTGAGATGGAGGGGCACTCCTGCAGTCATTCCTGTCACTGCAGCCTACTCTGGAAAGGAAATGTCGCATCCTGCAAGTGGGTCCCTAGGCTGCACAATGTGGGGGTCAGGGCTTTGGCATGTCTACCTACATAGACCCAGGTAGCCCCACACCAGCCACAGCAATTCTTAGATCAGGACTGTGAGGGCTCTTGGGATGATGCGCGGTCATAAAATGAAGGAACTGAACTAATGGAAAGTGCAGATCCCATTTCTGTTTGACAGGATTTGAAGTGTTTCCTTTTTACCAGTTTATTTTTATATCCTTCCTAAGACTTATTAAATTAGCTTAAAAACATAACTGCTCGTCACCAAATACCCACATTTCCGGGTTAGAAAACCAGTCATAATTTTCAGAGAGTTAAAATAGACATGACGTAGATATCTACCTGTACAAAGCTATTTGCTAGAAATACTGTTCATAGCATGGCAAACAGCAAACACTGAATTATTTTAGAGTTGAAAACTTTTGCTGGCAAGTTTCACCTCAAAAAAAGAGAAGAAAAAAAGAAAGAACTAAAGACAGCGCCAATGAGAACATTTTAATATTGAATCACTTGAACATCTGGAGGAACAAATGTCATTTCAAAAACGAAAATGACCCATCCCTGGCAGTGCTCAAGGCAAAGTTGGATGGGGCTTTGAGCAACCTGGTCTAGTGGAAGGTGTCCCTGGGGAGTTGGAACTAGATGATCTTTAAGGTCTCTTCCAACTCAAACCATTCTGTGATTTTATGAAAACAAGATAGGACAGGAAAAAAACCCAAACATACCAAAACCAAACCAACCCAAACAAACAAAAAACCCCAACAAACAAAACCCACTTCCTACCAAGTCCAAATGCTGTAAATCATAGAATCACAGAGTACTCCTATGAATAATGAAATACTCCTTGGGATTGGCGCCGTGTTTGGACACCGTGTTTGGGCGCTTGGCAGTGTTTTGAGTTATCAATAGCCCCTTCACAAACACCGGTGATGCACCCACTCGCGTTTCGCAGACCTGTGTGCCCCTCGAATTCACAGCCCCTCGGCTTTCGGGGCTGAACGTGGAGGCAAAGGCTGTTTGCATGTGTGCGCGTCCCCCGCCGAGGCGGC
>NW_009927763.1:38349-43687 GCF_000696875.1 Nestor notabilis | reverse complement strand
GAAGGGAAGGGAAGGGAAGGGAAGGGAAAAAGAGATTAATAATAGTTGTCAAGGATTTGTCAGGAGAGCAACACTACTTCAGTTACAATAGAGATGATTTACTGTTTATTTATTTTAGACAGATACTTATTGGTCATCTACACTAACTTAAAAAACTGATAACTTTGAATTTTAACACATGTATTTAGGTTAGAACAAGACAGTGCCATACAGCATCAGTTTAAAGTATACATAAAAAAAAAGTATAAACACCAGAATTTGGCACATCTCAGCTTCAACTGTTCAAATCTTCATAACATGAGCCCTGTGTCAGCCACAGTTTAATTTGGTTTTAAGAAAATATGATTATAGTTTTTCACATTTCAGGAAAAAGCAAGACAGTTGGAGATACTCAAAAGCTGTCTGGATACAAACCTGAGCCATGTGTTCTACGTGAACCTGCTGGAGCAGAGAGGTTGGATTCTGTAATTTTAGCTGTTTAATAATAAACATGTCTCACATTTATCACACAGTGATATTACATACTTTTAAAGTGTTAGTATATGCTTTAAGATCAGGCACTGTCACTGTCTTCCCCCATTGTTTTCCCCTTTCTACCTCTGGTAAATATAACCATTGAAGTCCACTGATCCTACAATTCTTACACTCTTAGGTTTCTATATATCTTAGTGACCTGAATACAAAAATACGGCTATTCCTGGATAGGAGACTAAAATCATTCTTGGAGTTTCATCTAAAAAAGTTAAGCCTCTGTTTTCTTGTCTGCATTCTCCTGATACCATGAAATGGTTTGCACATTGCATTTCATAGACTGTAAGGGTGGATGAGGTATCCCAGCAGAGATGGAAAAAAAAATGCTTTGGAACTTTTCTGTATTTAAATTTATACGTAAAAACAGCATAGGAAATTATGCAATTAATATGCTTAATCCTATTACACCTTTAAATTATGCTTATTATTTTAACTGTAATAAGTATACTTTTTTGTTTGTTTGTAATTGGACTTAAAATTATATTGAAATACAATATTTAATGATTTGATTTAGAAAACTTCACTAAATCACAGTGATTTTTGCTTTCACTTTGTATCCTAACTTTAACATACTGTTCCGGAAAATTAAAACAAAAAAAAAAAAAAGGGAAAAGAAAGGTCCAAGCAGTCCGAGTAAAATTCTGTGAAAACCCAAACATGGAAAATACATGTATATACCTTTTGTGAATGACCAATCTGTGGAGAAAAGTTGGATACCATACAGAGTAAGAAATAAGGTAGACAGAGGTGGTATGTGAAAGGTAACAATGGTTAAAATTAAAATGGTTAAAATTAAAATCCATGACTTCTGGTTAGTGGAGCAGAACCTCATTAGTATACTTATTGCAGATATGGGCTGATGTGAGAAGATCTGGTCTCTCATACTCTCAGTTACGTTGCACCTCTATAATGGTGTCTATTCTGTTTTATTCTCCTCAACAAACTCTAAAAATGAGACATGAAAGCATGACATACATTTGCAGGGGAGAAAAAGAAAGAGAATATATGAAAAGATGCTTTTTAATTAGACCATCTGCATGATAAATATAATAAAAAGGATATGGCTATTTGGAAAAAATTTGTGTTTATGACAAATAAAACTTTGGCCACTTCTGCATTAAGCATCTAAAAAGGTTATCACATAAAAAAAAAATGTCATGGTGATGTCTGTCAATAAACTAACTGAACTGATTGATAGTAAACCAAACACTCCTTTGGACACCAGTGTGCCAAGAGTATGAGCTTCTGCAATAAAGGTGCATTAAATGCCATATTTCTTACACAAAGCTTGCAAAGCTAAGTGTTCTGTTTAAGCAGGCATATAAAAACATATTATTGAAAGCAGATACTTGTATTTGACAGTAATCAGTTAAGATTTATGTCCAATGGCATATTCTTTTGTTGCTATTATAAAGAGGAGTCAGTATAAGCAAACTGAAATTTCTCATCTCTGTAAAGAGTAGAGGTAGTTGGCAACATACTATAGTGGTTTTTTTTCTGCTGTAGAACTTCAGTTAACAGTAGTGGGGAAAAAAAAAAGTGCCAGATTTTTATGTTTATTCCTGTATAAATTTGGAAAGATGATTGGTCTGGGTTTTAAATACTGCAGGTGACTCATCAAGGATACAATACATTTAAGTTCCAATTAATTTGCTTAAAATAAACACTTAAGAGTTATTAACAGGGTGAAATATGTTCATCTTCACAGAGTGCTATTAATTAATTAAACCATTAAAAGATATTCTAGGACTGAACATGTGTTTTCAAGAACTATTATTGTTTCAATCCTAATGAAGACTGTGCAAGGTTTTTTTAATGTCTTTTCCCTTTGTTTTGTTACCTTGCAGTAGCCAGAGTACAAGAAAATTAATTCAAGTTAACCAAAAATAGTAAGAAAAAAAAAAAACACCAAAACTTTCTTTCCCTTAGAAAAAAACAACACAAAACCACCAAACTGTTTCCTGCAGCTTCCCAGAAAAATGCCCCTCACTGTATGACCTCTTTGGCTATTGGTATGAGTGTGGCCTTGCTCCCTTTTAACAGTCAGCTATATAATGAGTTCATTGTTATGGAAATAAGCTCATTGCTGGTAATATGCTCTGACTTCCGGTCGCTTTACAGAATACTTTTTAAATTTTGAAAAAAGGTTTATTTATAAGAAAGAAATAAAAAAAAGGAGAAATTAGCAACTATTTAATCAGATTTTTGATCTAGTGACCTCATATAAAGATGGAGTTATAAAGAATGCCTAAAATGCAGAAATCAAACAGATTGAAAAAAGGTTTTAGTATTGAGATATTTGATTCAGGCATCTTGTGCCACTATACAGGATTTAGTAATTCCTGCTTTAAACTAACATTTTCAAGTCATGTGAGGCATTTCTATGTAACTCTTTTTTCCTTTGTAGGGGAAAAGAGTTGATTTCTGGATCTAATTTATGTTAAATTCAAAGATGTTAATAAGACCCGCTCCTAGCAGGCAACACTTTTCTCTTTGTTTTAAACAGCCCATGACAAGCTATCCTCACAAAATGTGGAGGTGCCTGGGTAAGTCCTTTTTGGCCCAATCTTTCTAATTAGTTTCACCTGAGATAGGAGTGTGATTGACATTGCTAAAACAGTGTCAGTACAAGTGCTAGGGAATCCCATGCTGGCAGATTACAGAGGTTGAGATAAGATTCAGCATCAATTTAGTATCATGTCTGATCAGAAATCTATTAAAAGACACTCTGATAGGAACATCTTATCTAGTTACACAATAATTTTTCAACCGGCAGTTAAAACTTGCCATTTTTTAAACTTACAATATTCTGGCTCTGTTACGTTTGCTAGTAGTCTAGCAAATTTATTGGTAATAATATTGACTAAAAATATGATAAATTAATTAGAACAATTCATTTTCAGAGGCCCAAGAATAAACTTATTATTCATCTAAATGGGCTTCCAACTTGAAGAAGCCATGAACTTTGTGCAAAACATAACTTATGTTTCACTGTCTTCGAAATGGATCCATGTATCACAACCAGGTAATTTTAGTATGATAAGACAAAGCCAAACTTCATCCTTGTAGAGATAACAGAAAAGCTCATCAGAGCTAGACCAATGAAGGCCCATATCAATTGTAAAAATACATATAACAAGCTCAGAATATTTATTTAAAGTAATTTGAGTTAAAACTATTTAATTCTGCCTGAAGATGCTGGCCTAAATTTGATCCCACTACAACTCCTTGAAAATCAAGCTACATTGCACAGAATTAGTTCTACACATTGCTTTCATTTTAACTGTGAGAAACTTTACTGTAAACATGTTTTTTCTTTCATTACATTAACTTCTTTTTTTTTTTTTTCATATAGACCTCAGTATTTCTGTGACAGATGACTGGGAACAGTCAAGTCTGCAGTAGCAGGGTTCATCAACAAAAAAAAATGCTTTGGCCTTGTTCTACCAGTACTACAGATTGGTCTGTGACAGCTACAGAGGAATGGCTGGTGTGGTGTTTCATCCCTCCAAAATGCTGGGATTTTTATTCTGATGGGAGTCTTCTGTTGGTTGGTTCTCTCGGTTGAGGATGGGTGGTGAATGGGGAAAATGTAAGAGAAGGCAGAGGTAAAATCACAGTACTACACTACCAGGGTCTGTAAAATGCCCACCCAGGAAACTACAAGACTTCAGAGTCTGTCAAGGGTTTAGGGAATAAAAATTAATTTGATTACAGGTGCTGAAGCAGCATTCATTTTATTCTTATTAGCTGAGAAATGTCTCTAGGGATTGCATGCTAATATTCTCAAAAACAAATAAATGTCTCTCTTAAAAGAGGTGTACTTTATTCATAGCTCTATAGCATCAGACCACTTTAGGAACTCAAAGAAACTTTAAATAGAAAACAAGAGAGAGAAACATCTTCCTCAAACCTTGTATAGATGACTATATTTGTCTTTGGTGACTTGCAATACTGAAAGGAAGTTTATACATAGAAAGAATGTTGAGATATTGTGGCAATATGTTTCCCTTTATTTGCTTTAACTGAAATTTGCTTTTACTGAAAAATGCAATATGAACATTTTTATTTTTTTTTAGGATTAAAAGGAATCAAAAACTTGAACCCATACTTAATTGTTTGATTTATGCTTTCCAGAACAAAACAAAACCCCCTGCTAGAATGCTAATTCAAAACTTAAAATGTCTGTAAATGAAAAAAAGGATATTTGTTTGTAGTTACATATGGTGAATTGCATAACTTAGATGTTCTCAAGTCAACCAAACTAACACTTTTCCGATTACTCTTTTTTTATAATTTAAATATTAAAAAAAAATCCTTGTGAAAATTATAGGCACAATTTTATAATAGCATACAGTATACAAAGCCATATGCTGCACCCCGGTAGCCAAAGTACAACATTTTGAACACAGAGCACTGACTCTTCAGTATGTTTGCACTTGTATTGTTTTGAACTTAGACAATAAGGCATAACACTCTGGCCAAGGTAGTGCCTTTAGACATGTGTGTGCAACTTCCATGAAAATTAATGAAAGCAAAACACAGACATCTAAAATTAAAACTAGGTTTTAAAGGACAGATGTAAACCCCACTGAAGCCAGTGGAATTCTTGACTTAAATGAGTTTTGGATCAATGCCAAGAGTTTACTTTTTAAACATTTCTCCAAGCAATGTTCAGGGTACAAAATAAGCATTTCTGTACTATTTTTTCTAACAAGCAATCACAAATGTAAACTGAGAAGATATCATTATTGAGATGGAAACAGCTTTGCATGGAATTTCATTTCCTTTAAGGAAAATGCAGGCT
>NW_009927763.1:28080-38318 GCF_000696875.1 Nestor notabilis | reverse complement strand
CAGAAAATGTCATTTCATTAGTTTCAAATACCAGCTATACACAAAACACAATCTGATGGCTGGAGAAACTGAGCCAAGAACATAGATCAAGGAGAGATCTGTTGAAGCTGTTATTTCACAGACTCACAAAATGGTAAGAGGAAGAATGCCAAAACCACAAAGCTGCAATCAGGCTATGAACTTCTCTGAAGTTCAAGGTCACTTCAGCTGGGACTTTCAACTAAGCCCAGCCCTGCAAGTAGCTCATTTGTTTCTCACACAACATTTGGAGTCCTAGTGCAAGCAATTTGCCATTTTAGGGACCTAATTGTAAGCACTGGTCCTTGAGTGACAGTATGGATTGAGCACAGTGACCGGAAAATCTATGGCTACCCCCACACATCTTGTGTGTTTGTAGACGGCTGCGATTACATGTGTCAGCACAGCTGCATATTCTTTTTTTAAATAGTTCCCTGTCTGTTGCCAGTGACTGTAAATTTAATGAGAGCACCTGCTGCCCTCTTGCCTAGTTAATTCATAGTGATCTGCCTGAACTAAAGGAAATTTCAAAAAAGCCTCTGTTCTTGAGTAATAAATTACCAGTCTATAGCATGGCCTAAAGGGCCTTTGATTCATGTAATATTACACTTACACTAAGCTCTGCTGGCAGCAGGCACATTTAGTTTCCATAAGTAGACTGGGGGGAAGGGGAAAGAAGCAGGAGGGAAGAGAAAGGAAATGAAGGCAAGTGGCTGATGAGATTAAATAAAAGGAGAAGATCAATTGCCTAAATATTGACAGCTGGGGAAGGTCTTTGTCCTTGACCTGTTACCCTGAGGCATTTATTCACTATAGGTAAAAGCCCTGGTTACTAAAAAGTCAGAATTTCCCTCAACAAGCTACAGTGTGGGGTATTTTAAAACCTTTTTCTCAAACAAAAATGTAGTGACTTCTTTACCCTGAATTTCAGATTTAGCTCAAATAGATCAGTAAAATAAATGTTGTAGCAATTAGATAGCAACTTTGTAGATAGAATGTAGCAATGCCAGCACCAATTATATTTGTATAATTATTATGCAAATATTATTATGCATTTCCTTAAAACAGAAACAATAAATCAGCAAGCTTCTGAGAAAATAATTCTAGAAAAAAGAATTTATTGGGGTGAAGGAAGAAAGACAGGCAGCTAAAGTGCATATAAAATAAAGAGCATTGCAGGGAAATCGATCAACTATATTTCCCTGGAAAACCACGTGATGCAAATGAAAAGTTACAGCCACATTAAAAAACCCTGAAACCCAAAACGTAAGTATCCAAAAAAAGATTTATGTGAAAGTAGAAACTGTGGAAGCCCAAAGCATTACAAATAGAATATTTTACATCCTACAGTTTCTGAATCCCTCAAAATTTGTGTTTGAGGGATTAGGAGGTTCTAACTTCCACACTTTGACTAATCTATGACATATGCATAAGGCATTTTGTTTCATAATTAGTAGGTAATATACAGCTCCTGTACTCTCTACTCACACCAAGAAGTGTCTCCAAACCTGGTAACTAAATACGTGTGCATATGCCTTAACTTTAAACATACGCAGAAGGATTTTCAGGACTGACTGGAACCCAACTGAATGGTCTGAAATAAAACACAGTATGGAACTATGCCAGGTACAGAAAGGTGGTAGAAACAGAGACAAATTAAAATAAAAATGTGTAAGAGGAAGCAGTATAGAAAAATCATTCAGTGACTTGCTTTTGATTGCCTCTGGCTCATCTTTTATGCAATACAAACATCCATCATAAAAAGAAAATCAAAAAAGACATTTACCCTTTGAACAAATTGTTAATCCTAAATTAATCATATGCTTAGATGATGTTGCATTGTATGCAGCTTGAAAGATATCTGAACATAAACTTCATGCCTGTTTCTGCATCTGTTTTCAAGTAGCTTTGTATAATATTAAGGCTTAAAAAGTTTTCCCAAATAAAAGTTATAAAACAAAAACCACAAAATAGCATGAAACTCACAATTACATCACAAGAATTGGCAACACTACATTTTTTACCTTCCGCTGTGTATAGGTGCTTTCATTATTATAATGTAGGAATAAAACATTACCCGTCTGGGCTGGTAACATGCCAAATTTACTTCACACTCAGAGCACAGGGATGCAAACATCCGTAGTGGAACATAGTCTCACTTTTCATAGCACTCAAACATCTCTTTCTCTTGACACAGAATGACATGTTGTGTACATACACAGAATAAAATGCACATAAATATTGTGAGATTTTCAAGCTACTCTAAGCCATGCCTTATACCAGTCCCAAATTTACGACCCTGACAGTCGTTGGTTGGTTTTGTTGTTTTTTTTTTTTTAAGAGGTCTGGAATTTTACTTTTTAATGAGGCTTGCTATAAGGTTGGCTCTCTCTTCACACCAGAACAGATAGGGTATTGCATATAGCCATAGGAAGGTGGGACAGCTCAGACATGGCCTTCCATTACCGCCCAGAAGAGTGTAATGAAATTACAAGAGTGGATGGATGTGTAATGGGTAATTAGAAAGTGCCCTAAATATAATCTAGTACCCACAGATTTTATCGTGCACAACATTGTAAGTAGAAGAGGGTCTAGATGTTAAAAACCTCCCTCTAAAGACTGAAAACTCTCTCTTACTTATTTCATGTACCAGTAGCAGCTTTGAGTGTCCTTGACCCCTTTTTCATGAGCAGATGAATTGCCACACACACTTCTCAACTGATATGACATCAGATCCCTTTCCCTTGTGTTGCACCAAAATTATCACTGATTTTAAGGGAATCCTTTCTGAAGTAAACTGAAAATGCACGTATCAGTACTGGTCTCAGAGACAGTAAAATGAGACCATGAAAACAAATAAAGAAGATATGTACTTTGAGAGCTGAACCCGTACATCCACCTGTAAATACCTCATGTAGAGAAAAAACACCTGGACACACAGAAATGAAATGTTAGGTAGATCAGATCTTGGTATAGATACGAGCTTCCACAAAATGTGGCACAGTTTGATAAAAAGTGCTCTACCCTCTCCTCTGTACACTGACCTCTCCTATTATATAACGTCTGTTCAGCATCTTGTTTTACAAGCACTCTTATACTATGGATGTAGCATTCCAGTGTTCGTGTTCTTTTATTTGGCTCAGTGATAATAGCTGAGCGAAGCTCATCTGTGTAGGAAATGATGGTTTTCTTGAAGCCATCTCAAGACTGCCTTCTTTTTTGTCCAAACTGTCTTACTTCAGCACATTGCCCCATATGTAACTGAATCCCTGTCTGAAAGGCATTCCACATGCACCACAGTGACAAGCATTTCTCCAGAGTCCTACTGCCAGACTTCAGCAGCATTTATGAGGATGAGGTAACACAGGGACTGTTACGGAGAGAGTGAGCATTTAAAGAAACTTAAATCTCTCTTTGCTGTCACTTGTTCCCCTATTGTGTTCACCATATAACATAGGCTTTACATGGTACTCTTTTCCAAAGTACTAAACTTCTGGCATTTTTCCTTTTAAATAAAACATGCTGCAATAGCTGTCATAAAGTTACTGACCCCAGCTTAATCTGGTTTCTGTACACAGGCAGTCCTTTCTCATTGTTACCAAGTGACTAGATTTTATGTATACACTTTTTCTCCTTCAATGAATAAGGTCCCAAAAGGCTAGGTAGCCACACACTCTGTAATTCAGCTACATAACCGATTGCAGAATTTATAGCTTCGTTCCTGCATGGTGCAAAGTTATATGGTGCATATAGAATCAGGCTAAAAACCTGAGAGATTCTCAAGAGAGATCTAGTCTGGCTGACGCCATTAAAGAAACTCCCCTTAAATATGTAATAAACTCATTTAGATCACACAAAAGGTATCCGAACCCATTAAAATTTTGCTTTGACTGCTGGGTGAAACCTGATTTCTGTGCTTCCCAGCTATAGGTTTCTATTAATTTGTACACACCCTCTTAAAATATTTCACTAAGAACTTCATTGACATTCAGTCCCTACTCAAAACTGGTGATAGCTGCATCACATTTATACAACTGCCATCATTCACTCGAAATGGAACTCTGCAAACCATTAGTTAAGTAATCAAATTAGAAACTAGAAAACAATAATTAGTCACAGCACCTAAGCATTTAGCTAATTAATAGGAATTTAATACAGAGAAAGAAAAGAATACTAAGACAAATGATACACAAAAGCAAAACACTCATTAGGAAAACAGTTAATATCAACACATAGAAACACACAAGTTTATACTACACATGGAAACACACAAAAAATATCCTTGTCGCAACACGTTACAAAGGTTACTTCATTGTCAGATGAAAATTAAAAGATCACTGTCCTTTCACAATATTCCTTTTCTACTAACATGTTGCAGTATATAGTACATAATACAAACCTCACTTCCCAGCGATTTCAAGAGGTAGAAGCTATCCCTTTTTAAATGAATGAAAAGAACCAGGCTACTGAATTGCACCAGATTTTTCAATTGTATTAGATTCTCAATTAAAGTGAAAAATATCTCAAAATAGGGAAATAATGTGAAAGAGTTCAACCTCAAAATTTTCAACATGGGAACTCAGTCTTTAGAGGACTAAAGCTGACTTAACGTTTTTTGCCACAGTAGGTTTACGTGTGAAACCAACAGCCAAGCACATGTACACATACACACACATACATATGTACAAATTCAATTTCTCTTGCTGATGGAAGCTGCTATCTTATGATGTATGTTATATTTACACCACAAGGACTGATGTATACAGCAGTTGTTCTCTGTGGTACCAGATAAACCCCGACTTCATTTTTCAGGGTATTTCAGACAGTCAGGGGTTTTAATCCTGATTTGAAAAAAACTGTAGTCAAAACAAAATTGGTCATACCTTCTTCCTTCTTGCACTGCCACTGGCATCTCTCCAAAGCATACATTCCCAGTCTGAAAATTTATGCTGTAAATTGCTATGTAAACCAAGCCTGTCATGTAAATTGATGCAGGTTGTACTTCCTGCATTTGTGGCCTTTTGTTCTTAGAGGGGTAAGCAACAGTCAGCCATCCTGAAGAAATTAATAATTGTTCTGGGTTCAGCTACAGCAGTCTTTTTTTCTCCTTCTTAGTAGCTGGTGCAGGGCTGTGGTTTTGACTTTCAGTCTGGGAACACCGATGGTTTTAGTTGTTGCTAAGTAATGTTTACTCCGACCAAGGACTTTCTCAGTCTCATGCTCTGCCAGGGACGAGGGGAAGCCGGGAGGAAGCAGAGACAGGACACCTGCCCCAAACTGGCCAAAGGGGTATTCCATACCACAGCACGTCATGCCCAGGATAGAAACTGTGGGGAGTTACCCGGAAGGCCCAGATCGCTGCTCGGGTCGGGCTGGGTATCGGTCGGCGGGTGGTGAGCGGTTGTGTCCTTTTCCCTTGTTATTCCTCTTATCATTATTATTGGTAGCAGTAGTGGTTTGTATTATACCTTAGTTACTGGACTGTTCTTATCTCAACCCATGGGAATTACATTCTTTTGATTCTCCTCCCCATCCCTCTGGGAGCAGGGGGAGGAAGAAAGGGAGGAGTGAGCGAACAGCTGCATGGTTCCAAGTTACCAGCTAGGCTTAAACCACGATAATAGCTAAAGGGCTCCTCAACTGGCCAGAGAAAAGAGATATGGCATAGCTCTCTGCAAAGAAAATAATGCATCTACTGAAGAACCAAAAATCCTCATTGATCCTTCTTGT
This sequence comes from Nestor notabilis, assembly GCF_000696875.1. Lineage (NCBI taxonomy): Eukaryota > Metazoa > Chordata > Aves > Psittaciformes > Psittacidae > Nestor > Nestor notabilis. The sequence continues at coordinate 32,570 of NW_009927763.1, read as the reverse complement.
TCATAATACAAGTCTTTATTCCGTTTCCTTCCATCTCATCCTAATATTTTCTGCCAGAATTAGAATATGCATACGCTACATTTTATTTAATTTAAAAGCCACTTTGTAAATTTAAACTTAAAAAAGTTTAAACTTTAAAACCTGAAGATTTATTGTCTTTTAAATTTTTCCGCTGTCAGTTTTTTAAGTAATTTGCACAGAGCAGAGGTTTGACCTGTAACAAAAGTTGACTATTTAATGGGTCATAATAGTCAACTAGTGTGGGTGAGGGTTTTGTTGTTAATTTTTCTTACTTGCAATAATCACAAGATAATATGGAACAGAATTTACCAGCTACATGATCTGATGAAACAGAATTATATGGGAAAAAATGATAGATGGCTACTTGCAACAGCAATCAAAGAGCTTTGACTTTTTCTGATTGCCAAAGAATACCTTTCCAGAAGGTGGCTACATTTTTTAGAGACTTTGATTAATGATTTGGGGTGAAATAAAGGCACTTCTGTGGGACTTAGATCGAGTACTGCAACTTTAAAAAGAAAGCCCCTTTTCAGATGACTAAAATTGCTTCTTCAAAAGGCAATGTTACCATCTGAAAAGTGTATCTGGTGTTGCTAAGACATTCTGACATTAAACAAAGAATTGCTACAAATGTTTCCACCTGCAGTTTATGAGACAACATTAGCATTACTAACCTTGGACTGCAGTTACAAATTCCATTCATGTCTCTTTGGCTTTCCAAAAATGTGCATCTACAACAGAAAATTCCACACCACCACTCGTCCAATGGCATGCCATCCTGACTGAAAGCTTATCAAACAGATCCAGTGGCATCACATAGAACAATTGGAATCCAAAGCATGTTTTCACAGTGTGAGACAAAAACATCTAGCTAGCGTAATGAACAGCAATAGAAGCAGCAATCAAAGAAAATCATGATTGTCAACAAGGAGAAATAATGTCTCTTAGCAACCAAGTTTCAATTACTCTTTGTTTGCCAACAAGCACCAAGATATTTAAGACTGGTAGCTTTATTTCAGTACATTATCAAAGACCATGATAAAGAGCTCCTGTTTTAATCAGCTCTCGTTTCCAATCAAACATTTTGCAATTAATTTTATTAGTATTTTAGAACTAATCTGCTTTGAATAAGTTGTAAGTATGGTTTGTTATTGTCATCATTAAATGGAACTGTAATGTGTAATAATTATTTGTTTAAATAATAGAATCATTGGCATACAGATGATAATCCAAGCAAGAAAAAAAATTATTATCATTAATAATAAGATTAAACAAAATTGTATCCAAGAATAGATCCCAGGAGAACCCTTCAGCTATTTTAAGTGAAGCAGAAATAATATTAGTAATTAAGACAGAACACTGGCTGTCATAAAGATAACTGCAAACACTACTTCCTAGTGAAAAAATGAGACTTCGTCTGATTGATAAAAATGACCCAACTTCAACCCACTGCGGTGTTACCATGTCACTGAAAACAGTTACCTTAATTAGATGCTCTGCTTACTTTCTTATACCCCCAATCCATGATCGCCAAAGTGTTGAAATTATGTAATTTTTGAATAAAATATATAATTTTTAACTTCTTGCTTCTTTCTTCCGAAAGAGGTTTCAACTGAACATGCCAGCAGGTGGTTTTCTTCCTGGTGGAGTGGCTGGAGTAATGCGCAGGTAGCTCAGGACTGAAACCAGATGGTCCATTTACTCCATCTGCTATGCCTATGCAGGTTATGGAAAGGAAGGGGTTCTCATTCTCCCATTTGTTCTTGAACAGCACAGGGGTTTTTATTCAGAAGTCAAGTATCTGAGCAGCACTAGGTAAGGAATCAGAAGAACAGCATAAGTCACAGGTGAGAAGAAGTGTTAGTATTGGACGGAGTGCCCAGGTTAAAACATTCACCATCCCTGACTGGTGGTGCAGGGGTAGAGCTCGTATTCTGGAGGAGGAGAGGCCCTAAACAGTTCAACACTTCCCAAACAAAGACGCGTCAGCTGGAGAAGTGCATGGCACACTGTGAGCACTAGTGAAGGCAAAGGGCAGGAGTTGACATCCCACGACATTCCATAGACACCCCACAGCAGCCATTCCCTGTATGTGCTGTAATGCCCCATCTTTGCTACTGGCCAACTATTCTTTCTTCCCTTCTTCTCATCCCCACAATGGTTACTCCTTTTCTTAGTTCAGACCTAATAATTTGTTTTATTAACATTTTCCCACAGCACTGGGGCTTGGGGCTTCACTGTAACCGTCAGACATTACAAGGCCCATATTAACAAGCTGCAAGAATGGGCAATGACAAAATTCAGTTTCTGGAGCTCAGATTTTTATAGTGCAAGAATGGATTAGACCTTATTCAACCCTGAGAAAAACATAATTTAAGATGGGCTCAGGCAAAAATTACTTGTATTGCAAACTCTTCTTACTCCTAATGTATAAAGAAGTGGCTGTTTCAAGCTTTTATTTCTTCAATAAGAACAAAATAAGTAAAGTGATAATACTTCATGTATTGACTGTTTTCTTCTTAAATTTTATTAAACATCCCCTTCAAAATTAGATTAACGTACATTAAACAAATTTAGGTACCTATATACCTACCCAACACACAGCACAAAATGCTTTTGTGCTTCTTCCAACATATGACAGAGGAAAACATTACACAATCAGTGGTAGTATATATCTCTTAATTGCTCTGTTCACATGCCTCAGTCAATCTGGAGTTAACAATTCTAACATGTTCGTTTAATCTTTTGTTTAAAAGGAAGTTAAGAAGGTTCTTTAATAGCACCGATTAAAGAGGTTATTTGGCTCGATGACTGCAGAGGGACTTAATGCCTTCAGTAGAGGCTGTCAAACAGCACACAGCTAGAGAATAATATTTTATGAGTAATGCTGACTCAGACAATCTATATTAAATAGTGTTAGTACCGTGGACCTAACTTGTATCATGGACTCTTGTAAGCTGTTTGCCACAGCAAGCCAAAATTTTGTGATAGTGTTTCATGGGAGTTTTTCCTACATGAAACTTGAGAAAACAGTAAGGTCTCTGACCATGTAATGAACCAAACCAAGGACTGACTGGGAACCATGTGCTTATAATCCATCCTCTGTGCCACCCTCGGATAGGATCAAATTCATGATGCAAATTCAGACACTTGCTGTTTCTCACTTATAGAAGCTACCCTGTAATTATTTCCAGATTTCTAAGGAAAGAGTACTTCCCCCCTCTTCCTTAGAAATTACACTGATTCAGGGTTTAGCTCACAAGAGTAGTTCTGTATTAGTCAGTTCTGTATTAGTACAATATTATACCCGAGATCTGCATTTGTGGTCCAGATTAGTAATCTTTAAGAAAGCATAAAGACTGCTTTTCAGTTTAATGGGATTTTGGATCAGATGCTGATGAGCTAAGGATTCCTACTATCCAAATCGCACTGATCATTCCCTGTTGTTGCATTATTTTTGCTTTAACCCAGCTTCTATTGTTCAGCTGTTCTTTCAGCACTATAGGGGGTCTTGAACTTTTGACAATGAATGAGATGTGCCAAGCTAGGAGTAATTACTTTATTGACGTCACTTCAGCTTTCAACCCTCTTTTAACCAGGCTTCTACTGTTTGAAACAGTAGGTCATTTGCAGCACATTATGCAAATGTTAAAACTAATCTTATGCATAATACATAAGAGCTCAGTCTGTGAATTAACTAATTTATCTGACTACACAGGAGCTATGAATGCTGATTTTTATTAAACTCTTCATTAATTCAAAGCATAGCTGAAGTGTGTGCACATATATATATTTATGTAGTCACAAAATTAAATTACTTCAAAGGTAGAAACAATCACTTGATATATGGTCTTTGTCAGTTCCACTAGTAAATGAGGACTCCATTCACAAGAGATAAGCATAATCTGGAAGAAAATGGATTCTCCCTTTGCAATAAAGAGACAAATAAATGAAGACATGAACATCCTTTCAAGAGATTCTGAAATTATGTTTGCATAAGACACAAAAATTATGCACAGATTGTCAGCTATCATACAACCTGTCCTTCAATTAAGTCACTGCAAATTGAATTAAATCTCATCCACCTCACCTGTTGTTTTTTTAGCATGGGAGAACTAGAGGAAATTATGAGAGACTTTTTTTTATTTTAAATTTATTTATTTAGATTTCAAGGAAAAATTATTTATTATTTAAATATATATAATAAATGAATAGCAAAAAACCCTAATGATTTCTAGGTGATGTATTAACAAATGCAGATACCACACTACATACAACTGTACACTCATGCTTAATCAGATTCATTTAATTTGTTGTGTTAACCAGGAAGCATAACAAATTCACGCATGACCTCTGAACTGTGAGCACAAGGCCTCAAATTCAGCTCACCATCGAGAAAATCCATCTACCAAAGATAATAACTAAATGTGCTACTTAACTTAAGCCAAGAAGTTTACTGTAATGACAAT
>NW_009927763.1:27234-28049 GCF_000696875.1 Nestor notabilis | reverse complement strand
GGGAAAGAAAAAGAAAACCAACAATAAAACAAAAATATCGCTGTTTGGCCAAACGATTAACAGTGATGTCCACTGCCTGATAGTACAGTTTCTGATATTTCTGGATGCTCTTATATGAATTCACAGTATTTAAGCCATCACACATTAGCTTACATTCACACTGGACCTGTCATATTCTTCGGTAATTTTTTCCCCCATTTTATGTGTGATAATATATAATAGTGTATGATATAATTTAGCAACTCCTGTGCCTTGCAGTTAACTTGTTTTTCACAGCAGTAACCAGCCATTCCTAAAGGACAGAAAAACAGTGGTTTATTTTTCAGTGCTTCTGCTTCATATGCTGACTATAATAAACTTTATTGACTTTATTGACAGGGAATCTTTTAAACATTCCACTCTAGCAGAAATTATGCAATAATCCTGTGGTACCTACACCTAGATTAGATGGTATGGTAATCTTGCCACAGGGCAGAAAGAGATGATTAATGGTCATACAATACTGCTTTTAGTTGCACTGTTTCAAGTGTGTGATAAACTGGAAGAACTTCAGCATCATACATGGGCAGGCCACCTCATACGACAGTATGGTGGACCATGCACTTCGCTTAAGTAGTGCCCACAGTTTATGCATAAAACTTGGCTCCAATGAGGTAGGAAAAAAGAAAACTTTGAAGTACATTTTAAAAATTAAATGATAAGTAAAAATCACTATAGTACAACATGTTTTTGAAGAGGGGCAGTCTTTTTTTCTACCAGATCTGCTAATTTTATCTGTTACTTAACAAGTATTTATGAGAAGATATTTTGTTTCA
>NW_009927763.1:0-27203 GCF_000696875.1 Nestor notabilis | reverse complement strand
TGCTGTAGTCAACAAGAATTAGCTTGAACAGGGCCAGCAGGATTTTACTCAGGAAAATGTGCATGTGTGTTTCTCACAACACAAACCTTGCCAGAAAATAAGATGCAACAATGAGATGGCTGAGCATAAAGACTCCTGCTGTCTGCAGTATATTTGCTATTACAAATATTCCAAGGTTTCTATTGTTGGTATTGAAGACAGATGTCCTTTGTTAAAGTTTACAGCCATGATTTTTCTAATGTGTGGTTGATGTTTTTACCACTGTGCCCTGTTTCCCGAGAGGATCAGAATAAAAAACTTGCTTCCTTTAAAAACAGCATGAGAACTGAACACAATCCAAGGTTTCACCATGAATTCAGCAGTATACAAGTAGTCTTATTACAAAAGCCTGATTTTTCTTATAATTGAAGTTATTGTTTCTTGCTCTTTTCTTTCATGCTTGCTGGGGCATAATCCATAATCTGCCAAAGCCAATATATACATTCACATTCACTTTCATTTTTTTTCAATGAAGTCCTTTAAGGTACTTGGCTTTCTCTAGAAAGTCTTTGTTTAAGCGATAGTGGGGAAAATGCACATCTTCTTTTTGCCTACACAAATTTGTACATAGTTCTGTATCATATAGACACATACAGCTTAATTTTAATTTAAACAACTACAGAAAATATCTTTGCCAGCAATTTATTTTCATTCTTCTTACGCTAAAGAAAACATTAAATTACCTTTTCATAGAAAAAACTAAAAAAGATGTAAGAAAACTATGCACACATACACAGATTTGGAAGCCATTAATATGCCAACCCAAAATTATTTAGGGTTTTGGGATAGCAACACTGTGAACAAGCAGTGTTATCACAACTGAACTGTAACTCCACTAAAAGGTCTGTAGTAAAGCTACCTGTAGTTTTAACCTCCTTCAGAAATACCAGCTTGTGTTTTTTACCCATCATATGGCAATATTATCACTATAAATTGTAATATTCCACAAGCAGCTGTTCTTTTGAGTAATAGACTTTTGCTGCCATATACATCCTCAACAGCAACCTGTAGAAACTACAGACAACTTGGAGATCTTCAAAAGCACAGTCCTGATCAAAACTAAAAGCTCCTGTAGGCACATGCAATGTTCCCCCAGCGAATACTGAACTTGTCTTCTCTGATTTACAAGGTCATTCTAGGGATCAACACTGAACTGGCATTAGTTATCTAGTTACAGTCTTCCTTCATAGATTTGTTCCCTTTTAAAAAATCATGTTTAGTTTTGGGAGTTTATACATGGTATAAAAGCTGCCACCATTTTTTTTTTTTCTCCCATGAAATACCACTCCAGGTTCTTATAGTCTCTCTAAGTTTTCTTAAGTAATAGATGTGTCTGCCTTAGGGCAAAACAGGAAACAAGTTTGGATATGACTGAGCTCTTTCTTTTTCTACTCTGTGCTAAGAGATTTCCCTGGAACATGTCATACCTACTGAAATCAGTATAAGTAGTGTTTGGTTATATAATTAAAGATTGTATCATAATATATAGGAACAAAGAAACCTTTTTTTAACAAGTTTTCGTTAACATTTAAGTAGCTTGCTTGCAGTCTTACTGTTGTTGTGATAGTACACACTTGCAGCTATATTATGAAGGATGTTTATGTCTATAGTCCCATTTTCCTCTGTTTTCCATAAAAAAATACACTAAAAATACTTTTCTAACACAATTAAGTTATTCAAGTAATACCAGATACATTATGTCTCAGAACTATACACAGCACAGACCTGCTTTTATAATAAATCTTTTCCTACTATTTCATGGCTAGGAGGAAAATGGCTTTGATCCTACTAATATGAAAAACCCTCATCATCATGCGCATTTGTAGGGGTTGAAAATGCTTTAAGGCAATAAAAATGCCCAGGCTAACCCTTGGTTTGGGTGGCAATGCAATAAGGCTAGAGCTTACATAGGACTGTGGAGGGAAATCAGCCCCCAGCATCCAGTCCAGGCTGCAGAGCACACCAGTGCACAAATTGCAAGTGATCCAGACTCCTCTGCAGACTATCTACACATCTTAACTTGCACAAGCACTGGATCATTTCTGAGGGGTTTTAGGATGCCTTTTGCTGATGTGCCAGGATAAAGAGGCACTGGAGCTTGGAGACAATGAGCCTTCACTCTTCTTCGTCTGTCTGGAAATAGAGTAAAAAACTGATGCTCCCCAAAACCTGACTTTGGTACAGTAAGTCTCCACATCACCAGCATGCACCTCATTATCTAGCCTTGTAGATTTCACTGGCTGAAGACTCTAATGAGACTCATACAAATTCAACACTGTATATGATACAATGATGCCTTAAATTTTTTAAAAGCAAGTATAACAATTAAAATAATTGGACATATTTTGAAATTATTATTATTAAAGAGCAATTATTTTCTATGAAGTGTACCTCTTTTCTATTTTAAATTTTAGTTATGGATATTAGCAGTTTATGTAATGTGATAAAGTAACAGGTGAAACATTCAGTAAACTAAGGAAAAACATAATTTAATAGAAGAAATATGCACTGCCTTCTTAATAACTGTTTAATAATACTCTAAAAAATCATGAGTTAATCACTTTTCAAATAGCACTCCTTTTTTGGAATGATTTTTTTATGATAACCTGTCCTGGGTTCAGCTACAGCAGTCATTTTTTTTCCTCCTTCTTAGTAGCTGGTGCAGGGCTGTGGTTTTGACTTTCAGCCTGGGAACAACGCTGATAACACCGATGGTTTTAGTTGTTGCTAAGTAATGTTTACTCCGACCAAGGACTTTCTCAGTCTCATGCTCTGCCAGGGACGAGGGGAAGCCGGGAGGAAGCAGAGACAGGACACCTGCCCCAAACTAGCCAAAGGGCTATTCCATACCACAGCACGTCATGCCCAGGATAGAAACTGTGGGGAGTTACCTGGAAGGCCCAGATCGCTGCTCGGGTTGGGCTGTGTATAGATCAGTGGGTGGTGAGCAATTATATTCCCTCCCCTTGTTATTTCACTTATCATTATTATTATTGGTGGTAGCAGTAGTGGTTTGTATTATACCTTAGTTACTGGAACCATGGCTCTTAACCCATGGGAGTTACATTCTTCTGATTCTCCTCCCCATCCCTCCAGGAGCGGGGGGAGGAAGAAAGAGGGGAGTGAGCGAGTGGCTGCGCAGTTCCGAGTTGCTGGCTAGGCTTAAACCATGACATAACCAAATTCAGAATCACACTATGGTATTATAGGGAAGGAAATACCCACTAGTGAACACAGAGAGGTACCCTTGCAGAAAAAAAACTGAAGGCACTTTTCTCCTCTAAGAAACTACTAGTACCAGCCATTCTGTCATAAGGAAGCAGCCAAGGTACTTATTAAAACCAAGCTATAAACCTCTGTGACCTAGGAAAGGTTTTTTGTGCCCCAAATCTCATCAGTTTTCCTGAGTACATCAATAAGCCTAACCAAAAACGATTCTTCCACAAAACATGTCTTTATACAAACATTTTTTACAAACTTAGTAACACAATCTTAATTCTTGCCAAATGTTTCTCTCCTGTCAGAAAAACATTTTTCAATCTTGAGTACATGAATATAGTCTTATTTTCAATTGGAAATGAGAAAATGAAAATATTTGTAAATGTCCTGTTTGAATTATTTTGGCACGAATAACAGCTGCTAAGACTTTGCTATTAAAGTGAAACATTCAGGCACTGTGAAAATAAAAGTTTTTTTAAAAAGGAAGAAAACAAAGGAAGAAATATTCTTTAGCCTGTTCCTGAGAAAAGTGAAAGCAGTTATATACATATGAAGCTCAGAGACCACATTAGGATATAAGCATAGCCACGTGTGCAGTAAGCACAACACAGGACAAATATGAATATGCAAATAGTTCCTCCCTGTCAAAAATCTGCATGAAATTCAGTGAATTAAGTTTCTCTACATAAAATACTGTCAAAAAATTCCAAACAGCAAATGAGGAAAAAGCTCATTTGCAAATAATTTGTGAATAAAATCAGAGTCTAAACACGTCAAATAAATAAACTGTTGTGAAAATTGCTTGCTTGGGAGTATAATTTAAACCTTTACTACTTTAGCAGTATTCAAACTATGGCAGCTTTACACACTGTGATTTTGTTTACAAAACATTTCTACTTACATGCTCACTAAAACAGTATAAAAAATGCATGTTCCCTTCGCATTGGTGGTAATTTCCCTTCATTTACTTCTTCCTTTCACCATCTACCAATGAATTCAGAGGTGACTGAGGTGGGATGTTCCCACCCAGTGCACATATTTTGCTATCTTGAACTCTGACCCCTGCTCCAAAAGTATGGCTTTCTCCAGTTAGTGTAAAGAGTTCTGTTTAATCTACCTTACTGCTTAGAAAATCTTCAAGAAAAGATAAAGCTTCAGGACTGTCTTCAGAAAAGCTGCAAATGTCATAGTAGCACAGAATGGTTTGGGTTGGAAGAGACCTTAAAGCTCACCTAGTTCCAAAACCCTGCCACGGGCAGGGATGCCTCACAATAGACCAGGTTGCTCAAAGCTCCATCCAACCTAGCCTTGAACACTGCCAGGGATGGGGCAGCCACAGCTTCTCTGGGCAGCCTGTGCCAGTGCCTCATCACCCTCACAGTAATGCCATAAGCTCAATATTTTTGTTTTTAGAATTATTATTTAAGTACTTCAGCAGATGTTAACATACAATTATTTTTTTTTCTTTCTTTTTTCTAGAAATACTAGGAATATTGTTTGATAAAAACTGTACCTACATCTATCCTCAACTTATTCTTGCAGACAGAATTTCTTCCAACAGCTGTTTCAAATTTATTGAATATATATTGAGATTATCAGCTCTAGCCAACGCTCCATGATGAGAAACACCCTTCCAGGATACAGCTGTAGATCTGTAAAAGAACATAGCTCAACAGATGATCTTTCTTCTGCTGTATCACTATTTTAACCAGAAGAATTTCATTTATTGTAGTTCATACTTTGCATATTGCAAACAGCAAATGCTATCAGAAGAATTTTGGCATAAACAGGTGCAGAAGTGCTGCACTGTCAGCACGACTTGAAGCCAAAGAAAATCTATGATCTAGCTATGTTCATGGTGTTGGCCATATGCAAATGGTGGTTAATAGGGAAATTTGTATGTGATTTAAAAAAAAAAAAAGCTCAGTAGAAAATACAAAACCTACATTTTAGATTGGAAATGTTTGGAATTCTTTTTTTAATAGGTAACAATTTTTATACATTTTTGTTACATTCTATAAACTAGCATACCTAATACCACCTTAAAATCCTCTAGAAATGCAGCCACACAGCCTCTCAACACATTATAAATGGGCTGCTGGGTTAGAAAAATTACTGTAGTACATGAAGACCTGTTCAGATGCTACCTGGATTACACCAAACTGCTGAAACTGACACCTGAACAGCAAGGAGAAGTAAATATCCATCCCAAGCCATAGGTGACCTGCTAAGGAGTGAAGAGATAGTGTCCCCATCAGCACTACGCACCTGCTGTTGCTGACCTTGTGGTACTTCAGGGCCTCAGGCATCCACTTGCTTTGCAATTCCTTTTCCCTCAGGGACCTTTTATTTGCACCTGGTTATCACTGCAGCCTCGCAGTTACATCTTCTCCCTGGCAGTATCTTCAATGGACTGTATTTTCCAGGGTTCTGCAGGACAGTGTTCAGTGGAAAGCAGCTTCCAGTGGAATGGGGTCTGCAGGATTCACCCTGCCAAGGGGCCAGACTCTTCTCAACAGCCACCCCCTTCACCCGTCTCCCCAGTCACCTCTCCACACACCCACAGCTCACTCCTGCAGGTACCGCCTCCCACACCTATATCTAGCCCTATATATTACTATTCCAAGCATTACATGTGAGCAACAGTCAGACTAGAAAGCCTCCATATGTAACCAGAACATAAGAAATCTCTTTCCTGCTGAAAAAATACCTCAAATGAACCAGAAAAACATAATGAAAACACAAAAAACCCCCCAACCCCATATTTATTAAGCATTATCTAGAAGTAAAGGTATGACCAGCAAGTGCTACAACAGCCTAATATGGAGCATGAAGAACATAGGGCAGAATCTGTCTTTTTTTGATTTCAAGTGAAATGAAGTGATAAAGTAACGATAAAGTGTTTAAAAATTAATTTCCTGCAGATTTATTCCCTGATGCAAATTTTAGATCTCATGTGGATTTTAAGTGCCCCTTCATCAGTCAAATAAGGCTGGACAAAATCACTGAGAAGTTGCACCAGAGTACAGTACTTCGGCAGCAGCATCATGCATGACATTCATCTGATCTCCAACAGTGCTGTTTCTGGTTTTGTTACCCTCTCTGTTCCTGCCCTTACTTCACTTTCTTTCTGAGCAAGTGGTCAATTCTCAGTGCTTGGCGATTGTGCTTTCATGCTGTTCTTTTCTGGTTTATTTCCAAGCTTGGCTATGTGCAAACTAAGGTAGATTACTCTTGCCAACTTGTGATTAGAGTCAAGAGCTGTTGTTGGGACCAGAGACTCTAGGTTCTCTGGAAAGTGAATTGTTATTGGCAACATAACCCAAACAAGTGTTTAAACCTGAGCACAGCCTTCAGTCTTGCAATGGGCTAAAAACATCAGAAATTGGTTTTGAGATGAAGTAATAATCCTGGCTGTTAAGACCAAGGAGGACCAAGCATATCCTCATGTTTCAGATGTGTTATTTATTACTGTTAAGATGAACCTTCAGTCTTGGACAAGAGGAGAAAGTCAATATTAATCCACTCATACTTGTAATGGAAAGATATGGTTGCATAAAGTATCACTGGGTAGTGCAGAACTGCAGCCTGAGTTTGAAGACAGATGTTACAGTTTTGCTATGGAAACAATGGACCATAACAACATATCTGACATGGAAAAATCAGTCACGTTGATACTAGATGGAAATTGCTTCACATTGAGGAAAGAATACGAAGTACTTCAAGCAGTTGTTAAAGAGAACAGGTTTCATAATTATTTAATCACTTTAGAGGTAAACCAATTAAAATACCATTTGTCAGTATTTTCTCTGAGATTTGTTTTCAGGAGGGGGGAAGAGGAGGATAATGTTTTCTCAGTGTTCATTGTCTTGATTTAAACGGTGACATACAGAGATAATAACTAACAATAATGCCAGCCCAGATATGCTATGTTTTTTTCAGGTAGAAAAAATGTAGGGTTTTTATTTGGAAACTAAAAAATATTAAAAAAAAAGAAAAAAAAAAAGAAAGAAAATATTCATGCTGTTCTCTACAAAACAGCAACAGCTCTGTGTTTTCTGGATTGAGATGCGGGGTTTCTGAGAGAATGTGTATTGCCAAATAAAAACAGTAGCTATGAAGTCTTACATGTTCCATGTATGATGGATGCTGATATCTGTAGTATCTCTAGCTGCACTAGGCTTATTTGTTACCAAAGCTCCCATTGCTTAGCATAAATTGCCATTTCTTCTAAAAATAAAAAATAAACAGCCCTTGTTATATGGTTGTGTAACTTAACTGTTTTAATCATGGCAAGCCAAGAGTCAGTGACATTATTTACCTTCTATGACTTCTTCTGAAGGGGTGAAAATTTCCATCGAAAAGAGCAAGCAAGTTACACTGCACTTAAAAACACATTTAATCAGGTCTGTGAGATAATCAACAGATCTTTGTCTATTTCATAGCTATGCTTTCCAGTTCAATACAAATAATCCAGATCAGTACAAATAATAGTAATACTAATTGTGTTGGCATTAATAATCAACATGATGAAAGTTGGCAGTAAGAGACACTGTTTAAATAGGATGATTTGCAAAGAGTTCTTCTCTAATGGTACTGAGTCTGAATCACAAATTATGAAAAGTTAACAATCAGAATCATAGGATTGTAGAGTCATAGAATCACAGATTCATAGAATCACAGAATCATAGCTTGGGTTGGAAAAGACCTGCAAAGGTAATCTAACCCAATCCCCCTGCAATAAGCAGGGACATCTTCAATTAGATCAGGTTGCTCAAAACTACATCCAGCCTTTCCTTGAACACCTCCAGGGGTGGCGCATCCACCACCTCTGTGGGCAACCTGTGCCAGAGTTTTACCACCTTCATTTTAAAAATATTTTTAACTCACGTCCAGCCCAAATCTCCGATCTTTCAGTTTAAAACCATTAACCTTCATTCTATAGCAACAGACCCTACTAAAAAGTTTCTTCCCATCTTTGACTGGTTGTAAGAACTGAAAGGGTGCAGTAGGGTCTCCCCAGAGCATTCTTTTCTCCAGGCTGAACAGCCCCAGCTCTCTCAGCCTTTCCTCATACCACAGGTGCTCCAGCCCCCTGATCATTTTTCTGGACTCGTTCCAACAGGTCCGTATCTTTCCTGTGCTGATGACTCCAGAGCTGGAAGCAGTACTCCAGGTGGGGTCTCACAAGAGCAGAGTAGAGGGGCAGGATCACCTCCCTCTACCTGCTGGCCACGTTCCTTTGGATGCAGCCCAAGATACAATTGGCTTTCTGGACTGCAAATTCACATTGCTGGGTCATGCCCAAACTTTCATCCACCAGTACCCACAAGCCCTTAGCTGTCTATCTTATACTGATCCTAGGAATGGGCTAAAGATGTCTGAGGATGGCCCAGCTCCTGTTTTCTCTAACACAAAAATAGTAATCCTCAAAATTCACAGCTGCTTTGGTACAAAATGCTGGATTTGCACAATATAAAAACTTTTCCTGTGAAAAACATTTGCATAAGCATACCTGGTAAATAGCCAATGCATGAACGTACAAAGTTGCTATTCTTTCTGACTCCTGAAAATAGAGTACAGTACACTACTAATTAATATATACCCCAAAGCAGTCTGAAAACATAATTACCCATGCTTTATCTATCTATTAATTGTGTTCTTTCCACTTCTTTTTCAAAGAGAGAGAACATTGCCAGCTAACATAATGTAAGCAGCCAAACAGAAACCATGAATAGCAAGTAGTCAAAGCAAACAGATCACAGATCTTCATCATTATCCAGTGCATGTTTGCAACCTGCAAGGGAATTTAAGGATTAAATTCTTTATGAATGGCATGATATTTTAAAAAGGAGCTTGGAAGATAAAATGCTTATGGGTCAATCCTTTAATGAAGACATTTCTCATCAATTGCAAAGAAAGTTATAATTTCTGCATAATTAAATGAAATATTCAAACATGTTACATATATGTGCATATGTCTTGTTGTACATACATTCATATAAGCTCCTGTGAGCGCTAGGTCAAGCTCACTGACATTTTTTCCATTCTCACTTACTTAAAATTTTTTCACTGGCTCCTGTCCTCAGAAGCATATGCATGAAGAGGACTGGGGAAAAAAAAAAAGATGAAGTATAGAGTCCAACTTTGTACTCTGAAAAAGGTGTCGTTGCCACTGAAGTCAATGGGAGCTGTGAATGCTTTTCCAAGGACATAGTCTGTATATTCAAGCAGCTAATGTGTCTGAAGGACAGAGGCTGACAAGCTTCTGAGTGGAATGAGATAACCGCACTTTCTTTGAATAAATCAGTTAGCTAAATGAACCCCATCTTTTTGGACCTGACTCTGAAGAGAAAAATAGGAACAGCACTTCCTTTTGAAATAATGACTATCTTTTTCCAGGGCTATATGAAGCAAGAAGGCAAATGCTGGGCACTTCTCTATAAAGCTGTTCAGTCATTATTGAATTATGCTTTTTATTATTTAGAGTCAACTATGCAGCAAAAGTATTTAAAAATAAACATGGATTTTCCTGAGCTGTTGATATGAATGGTCCTCTGCCTTTTGGCATTAGTTGCATTTGTATCAGGCACTGAAGCACATAAAATTGTCACCTTTTATTTATTTATTACTTTTTTTTTTTTAAACTAACTTATATTTGCTTGCTAGGCAGGTTTTTCCTCAAGGTCTTACAAGCTTTATTTATTATTCATTTTCATCCCAGGAAGAGAAACTTGAAATATTTATCCACAGGATATTATTTTTTAAAAATACTTTCCACAAGTGCCAGATACGCTAAATGGCTAACTCCTTTCTGAAAGAGCCAACATGATTATCTTCTCTGAAATCTCACTTTGAAATAGGTTAATAATTAAAACATTTTACTCTAAGCCAGTTAATAGGATGAAATAGCTACTTGGAGAGAAACTGTGGACTTAGCTTCTTTCATTTCAGCAGGCTTTTGCTTTAATTTTAAAGAATTTTATTCTAGGTGTAAGAAAATTAATCACTTCTGGGAAGTGTTAACCACAATGACAGACCTCACCGTGCCAAATGTTTTACAAGGAAGCTGTTTCTAGCTATAAGCTGCCACCATGAGCAAACAACTGATGGTCAGTAGTGTTTTTGTTAGACTCTGACAAGGGAATCAATAAAAAGACAAGGAAAAGATTAAATCAGAACAGACACTACTAATACGAATGGCCTTTTGGGACCCATGGAAGCGTGGAACTGCTTTTCCATGTTAATTTCTCCTTGCTACCCTTGGGGTTATCACCTTCTTTGGCCCCTGTTAATTAAAAACTGCCTCCTGTTAAAGTTCTCTGGCAGGCATTCACCTTGTGTCAACTCATTTTGTTGATTGCTGATAGAGGAAATGAAGAGAAGGAGAATTCAGAAACTGCCACATGAAACATTGCCAAAATCCTTCCTCACAACTGCCATTTGACACAAACATGCAGATTTCTCTCTTCATCCTTTCAGATACTGAGACGAACTCACACATGATGTGCAAAAGGCGTTTTAAGTATTCATTAGGCAACTGTCTCTTTTTATGAGGCTATGGATATAAAAGTAGCCCTGATTATGGCTGTGCAAGTAATTGATTTTTCAGATGGGCAGCCAAACAAGAAAAAAAACCAACCAAAACACGTGCATTTTATACAATCAAATAAAAGTCATGTACTATTTTTTTCTTTGTTTTCTATCTTACAAAAGTGAAAGCTAGAACTCAACCCCCTTTCCTTCCAGATCGCTTTATGCTCATGTTTCCTTTTACCCACAGGGAAACATTTCATTGCTCCTTGTCCATAAGAAAAGCAAGAGCAATGAAATGACAGAGTTTCCAAGAATGGGAGGGAGCAGTAGTAGCTCTGTTTTACTTAATAGTTCCTGCATGGGTTCAATCTGACCTCTGTCTGAAGGCATTTTGATCCCTCTGTCCCAGGAGACCACAAAGGTATTCAAAGGGGAAAAGGGTTTCAGGCCATGGTGTAGCTGTTCTCTCCTTGTGTATAAATAGTTAAATACTCATTAGACTGAGAACTCAACCACCACTGCTGAGATTCCTTTCTTCTTTCCAGCTCAACAAGTATTTATTTTATGCTGAGTGCAAGGTCTCCAGCTGAGGAAGCCCTACCCGTAATACCCTATAATGCCGCAGTTCAGGAATACATAAATGGAAAGGCACTTGTAAGCTCAGACTGAGCTTCAAGCAGAGAGAGGGTAAAAATTCAACTCTTGAGGCTTCTAAGGCTCTGCCAGATGAGGCCACAGCTGACTTGACCTAACCTGGTCCACAGCCCAGCTCTGAGCAGCAGGCTGGGAAAGATGACTTCCAGAGGTCCCTAGGATTCCTACATCCCTGCAGGTCTCCTGTATCCCAAAACCTCGTTGGAAATGCCAAGCTGACCGAGAGAGTCTTTTGAAAGACTTTGCTGTTATTTATCTCCAAATTTAATTTAAAAACATTTTCTCTACAACATTCCTGGACTAGTTTGCCACCTTCTTTGCTTAAGAATTCAGTGAGTCTAAATTCTCCCTTTCCATTATTTTTGCTTAATTAATATGTAGCATACAGCTATCCTTTAAAAGTTTGACACATTATATTCTTGGTATCTATAAGACAAATATAATAGATCCAAACCTCATTTAATATACACATGTAAATCCCATCAATGTCAGATTTACACCAAGAACCTGATCTATTGTAATAAAATTTCCTATTTGATATCAGTCATCCATAGCACCCATATGATGTTCCTGAGAGTGTCAAGAAGATAATGCTGGTAAATAATTTTTCTCCTAAAATTTATCCTTGCATTAAAAGAAGCTTTTTAGATAGGATTTATGATTTGATTTCAGATGTAGACATGGAGCAATTTATTGTTGGGAGATGGAATTGTAATATCACAGGTGAGTCACTTGACCACAGCTCAGAGGCTATTATGCTTGCTTTTTTATTATAATGTAAATTACACTTTTTACTCACTATGTGTGAATCAGATTGATCAAAATAAGAACTTTCCTGAACCATTGTTAGTTTTTAAAATCAAGGTGGGGGGGTGTAATTTTTTTTTAACCTTTCATTAACTTATTTTTTTTTAGAAAATATCACTACCTTCCACCCAGAGATTTCTGGCCATAATGTTGAGTCATCTTTAAAGGTATAATCTAAACCTTCCCATTCAATATTTAACATAGGCTATGAAAATGAAATTTTCAAAGATGTTTGCACACATTGATTCTGTAAAACCTGCATACAAAGGCAGGATCTCCTGATTTTCCAAGTAAACTAAGAACCTCCATGTCAACATAAACATTTTCATTTGAAAATAAGGGCATTTGAATAGCCAAGTATTTTAACTTACCAGTTGCTTTTCTGTGTACACATTTCATGCCTATTTTTTAAATGTCGTGTTAGGGAAAATCAAGTAAGGTAAACAAAAAGGGAAAACTGGCTTGTAAATAAATATGAAAAAGGCTGAGGTTTGCATTTCCTGTTTTTGCTTCAGTTTACCACAGGGGAGAATAAGGGAGTCCACCTTTTTCTTTTTTTTTTTTTTTTCTCTTCTTTTCCTTGGAGATTTACTTCAGTTTTTGGGTGGGGTTTTTTTTTGGTTTGGGTTTGGTTTTTTTTTGTTTGTTTGTTTGTTTGTTTTAGTGGAAATAAAAGACCTTCAAGAATGAAAGAGGCTGGTTGTACAGAATGAAGAACGATTCCTTTTCAGTACAACTGTACTCTGTACAGTGTACACTGACTACTACTTTTTGATCTTCTTGATTAAGAACACATTCAGCCATGTAGTAGTTGTAAAATTTCATCTGTCCGAGTGAACTATTAAAGTGGAACTACCTGGATTTGGGCAAGAGACTCATGAGATTTTTTCAAAGTCATTATAGCAAGTATGCATTACCTCAGTCCCTTAGTATCTGTTCCTGGAATGAAAGGTCCCATAGCCCAGCATTTCCAAGATAGGACTGGTACCTACTTTGGCATTGAACTTTTGCTTTTGCAAAAGCATGTAAATGAAGTAAGCATTGTGGGAAGGCATATCAAAAGAAAACAGCTTTGAGAAGATCCTTTTCATCAGTCAGTAAAAGGCAAATAATGACCTCTAGCAAAGTTGTTGAATACTTGTCAAAATATCTGAAGTAAATGTTAAAATTCTGTCATGGTATGTTTATAAAAAGGACGGGAGGACAAAAAGGAAAAGGATGTGCATTTTCTGAAACACTCACCCAGGTTGCTACAGACAATGACAGCTGCAAAGCAGCAAGGCAAAACTCTGCAGCTCTTTCTAACTGCAAATTTGAGGGTGCAGAAGCACTTCCCTGTTGTCCCACAGTACTGACACAAATAGCAGAACACAATACAGCCCCAATACTCTGAGTATGATCTTCTCCTTTGTCTTTTTTTATCATAAGGTTGGAGAAAAAGGTTCAAGTGTGTTAGAAAACTTTGGCTCTTAAATGCCTTGAGATTTGATTCTTTGTTAAACCCTCTAATTCCTCACTATGAGGGCTGGAACAAAAGAGTAGTAACAGAAGTGAACCATCTATTTGTTGATATCTTGGTAAGCTTTGGGGTTTAGTTTGAGCAATAGATAAAAGTTGATGTAGTGTTTATTTGAACTGAACTGCTGCAAACTCTCAGACACTTGGTTTACTCTGATTATGAGATATAGCTTGTGCAGATCTGAGAGCATGGATACACATACTTAGTGCTTCTGTATGGTTCTTTGCGAGCAAATAAATGTGTGTCTGTTCAGCCAGTATATTTATATGATAGATACCACCATGTTTTTCTATCCTAACACAACTCTGTGTTATTAAACTGAATTACAAAACCGTACACTTTGAAGAAATGTGTAGGTCTAAGAATTACCTCTACCAAGCCTGGAAAGTACCTGGAAAGGTAGCTGGTGAGATTTGAACCCCATGATATTTTATGTTTTATAAATTCTAATAGTGGCCGCAGGAAACCCACAACACTGCATCAAGCATTGTTTATCATTTTAAATGTGTATCTGCAGTCTCCTGTATATTTTAAATGAATATTCCCCACCACGACTCACAAAAGCAAGTAATACATATCATCAGCAATCACACATCAAACCAAGTTAAATGTTTGACATTGCATTCACTACAAGGTAAGTAAATAATTTTAACATTAACAAATGCACAAACCCCTTTCCCTTACTCAGAAAGGTAAATCAGGTTATATTAGCTCTAAATATATGGCAATAATGTGTAGGATGAATACTGTTTTATTTTTACCTTCACAAATTTAATATTTTATTATAGTAGAAGGGGGCAGAGCAGCTAACTCATCCTCTTCTGACAACCAGTTTCTTTGTCTAATATCCATTCATTTCTTTGGCAGCTAAAACACCTTGAAATTACCTTCTCTAACATAGAAGAATGATTTTTTTTTTCCCCTGGCTCTAGCTGTCAGAGTGATTAGAATTTTAATTAGTAAAGCAGTGAGGAGGGAGGAAAATCATGGAGGAAAGCGCATGAAAGATTCACCAGAGCAAAGAAGACAAAAAGACATCAGAGGCAGTGTCGCAGCTTGCTTGTTACAGCAGCAATTGCAGGGCCATGCTCGCATCTATAGCACTAACACAGCATTGTCCTTTAGACCTCTGACAATGTCAGGCTTCTGGGCCATTAGAAAACATTCTTATCAGTTGTCACTCAGAGTAAGATAGGGTTTTTAAAGCACTCCAACTAGGAGCTGCTCCACTGCTGGACTCATTTTGGCCCTTTGATCTGCTCTGCAGGATTCTGAGCTCAGAACTCAAGCCGCAAAGACAAGATTGTCAATGATATAGACTTCTACCATCCAGCTATCATGCCAATTAATATTGCAATTATGTATCAGCATCTGGGCTTTTCAGAAAACAAAGGAAGCTTCTAAATACCAAAGGGTTGATGGGGAAGAGAAAGAGCAGAAATCTTTCAGCAAACACTGCTGTATATTTTGATTTGGAATAAAAAAATGCATTTTAACAGTAGAAACACTGTGACTGGTTGTTCAGCTGTCTGTGATCTGCATGGGCATTTTGCCTTGACATTGTGGCTTTAATGCCACAGGTCAGCACCGGAGGTAGCATGCACCAGGGGGAAACCTCTTAAAGGCTAATGAGACAACCTTTGGGTTTGTAGGTGGCTGCATCACACCCAGGCGCTGGTGACCCACAGATGTTGCTTACTCCCCTTGAGAGCCTTCCTAGGCTATCCTCACCCTCTCCTGACTCACACCCAATATTTCTGCCCAAACCCAGCACAAAAAGGCCAGCTGCTGGAGGAGACTTCCACCTCCTGGAGCGATGATCCTCACTAGGTCTGTCAGCCCTATCCCTGTTACTACTATCACTGTTGTCACTTGTATTATACGAGTAAGTCAGTTGACAAGTAAGATCAGCAGCACACTGTGCATGGCAAGGTACATGCACATAATAAATGCAGGGATGAATATGTGCTATTATCTATTCAACAGCAGGAGAGCTCAGGAACTGAGGTGCTGAGTGGCAGAATGGGAAATGGAATCATATTCCAGTGCCTGAACATCAAATTTGCTCTTTCTAAACTCATATCCTCTCAAATCAGTCCTTGTACTAAAATATATTTTCATCAGCTGAAAGCAAAATAATTTTCTGCCTCCCCAGGGTCTGATCCTGAATTCCTCGCTCACATGGCTGGTTTCCTTCATCTGAATCCAAGCTTTTGGCAGATGACAACAGAGTAATAACCAGAGAAGATGTAAAACTTTTTAAAAGAGGATTATCAATCTGTACCACTGATGTCCTAAAACAATTGTGTGTGTATTACTATTTCACCAGTTATTGCAGAGGTTAATCATTCACAGAATGTTCACTGGGAACTTTTTGAACACGTTGTTTGACAGGTATTTTAATTCTATTCCACAATCAGCCGTAGTTAATATTCTACCTAGAATAAAAGACAAGAACTACAACAGCCAGCTTCTTATGAGGATCATTGTCCAATCTCTAGCAAATGCTTTGCACGGGTAACAAACTGGCTTGCTGACCTTTTGTCTGGTAACATAGCACATAACATATTTGTAATTTAAGGAAATCAATCCATAGAGAATTTTTGGTTTAAAGCAATTATAGGTCTGTGCAAGATCCAAATAGAAGTGGTGAAAAGGCAATTGGGAAAGTAATACAACAATACAAATAAATGCAAAAAATGAGGTTCAAAGCACTGATCTGAACTATACAGCTGTATATACTGGTAAGAAGCCAATAATTACAGCTAAAGTCAATTGCCAGCTGTTTTAAAGCACAGCATTGAAAACAACATTGCAATTGCTACCTCCCAGTCCTGGCTCCTAAAATAGCAGACAAGAAACAGAGAACTAAAATTCAGACCTTTAAAAATAGCTCACCATTTTTATCTTTAATTGCTTGCCTCCTCTGAAATCATCTATATTTTATGGTATGTTTAGTGACAAGGAAGATTTTGTGCAATGCTTTTACCACTATGATGATCTGCTTCTAAAATATCACTATGAAAACCATATGTGTTTACAGAAATTCTAAGGGAGCTAGTGTTTGATACATGTCTCCAGCCGAAAGCATCCAATGGGTACAAAAGAAGAAAGAGATAATGGAAGGCACAAAGAATCTCCATCTTTCTCACTGCTGGACAGATCTGCAGATACACCAGATGACAGGTGTTCCTCTTGATGCAGCCTGTGTTGGAATAGATAAACGTCTTCTACTCGTTCCAGTCTGGAACTTAAACTGCCATCTCTAAGGTGTCAGCACATCCGTATTGCCCCACTAGACCTAAATCCCTAAATCCCTGGAGTCTTACTAGCAAAAGCAAGTACCTGCAAGGGTGGACCCAG
Source organism: Nestor notabilis (assembly GCF_000696875.1). NCBI lineage: Eukaryota > Metazoa > Chordata > Aves > Psittaciformes > Psittacidae > Nestor > Nestor notabilis. The sequence goes on along the minus strand of NW_009927763.1, from coordinate 10,066 downwards.
GCTGCATTTTCACAATGGTAATGGTATTTAAAATTAAAAAAATAAACAGGAATTCGATTTATGCTTCTTCAGCCATGGAAAATGATTTCATATATATTTTAAATGTTGCCTTACAACCTTTCTTCTAAAAATAATATGAATATCCTGCAGAGGGAAATCCCTTCTTCAGTATTAGCCCGTGCCTTCCCAAGTGTGATATTTTTGCATTTCAGGTATATGATGAAGGTGTTCAGAGAGGGTTAAAGTTCAGTAAATGGCAACAGAATATGTAACCCCAAAAGCTGAGTACTGATCCTACCCAGGCTTATCTTCAATGCCTTGACTAAGCTGTGGAGTACATAAGGACAAGAAGCTGAGTTAGGGCTTCTGGATACATTTACAGCAAAAATGTCTGTAAAGACAAATGGTGCTGTGTCAGCTCTGAGACTACACAAGAATCCCCCAGAATGATTCAAATCACAGTGCACAAAAGAAGAAACACCTAAACAGCATCATCACTTCTGATTTTACTGACAGTCACAGTATTCCATGTATTCCAAACACTTGCAACAAAGAAATTTCAGGAGAGTCCTTCTAAGAGAGTTTTTTTCTTTTTTCTTACATATACATTTATTTCTGGACCTCACAACTGTGAAAAATATTCAAAACCAGAAAAGAATGGTCATTCTCAAAGACCAGACCTGGGAGGAGGGAAAGAAAGACAGAAGGGGAAAAAAAGAAAGCAGGGGGTAAAGCACAAAGCAAGCTAAATAAAAATGACTTTTCCATGGCTGGATCTTTTTCCTTCTTGCATGATTAGAAGCTGGCAAATCTGAATTCATTATTTCAAAAGTAGAGAGTAACCTAATGAGAGAAAAGTGGAAAAAATTACAAGAAAAGGTTAGTGACCTACAAATATCTCCTGCCATGGTACTTCAGACTAAGGATTTCTATTCAAAATAAGGAATTTTCCTCATTTTGTGGTGAGACCTCCATGGAAGGGATCTCCCTAACCCCCTTTTAGAGTGGAAAAAGCACTGTTGTCAATACGTACGTCTCAGACTTATGCCTCTCTGCATAAATATAACCAACATAAAATGGTTCAAGTTGAGATCATGAGTTTTGTAATCACTTTGTTGAAATACATCTTTACACAGCCTGTCAGAAGATAGGAGACAGATGTTCAGTGTTTTCCACACGAGTCTTCAAATAAACCACATGAATTTTATGAGTGTTTCTCAGTGGTAACGAAAATGGCCTAGCCAAACAGCCTGAAAAATACAGAGTAATTGTAGTTTGGTTTGCAAGCTGAAATTAGACTCCTATTTTGTCCTATCAGTGGAGAAAACTTGTCTGGAAAAGTTCTGTCAGGAGAGCTTTTGCTTCATTTTTCCCCCTGCTGCTCCTGTCTTACATGGGGCTGCCTACAACAATAGCACCTGAGGAATCCATATTCAGTTTTTTAAAGCAAACATAACACAAACGCTGTTATGCATTTTACTCCTATAGTACAAAATGTGAGAGAACATCCCCTAATGGTAATCAAATCATGTTCTTGCAATTTTCAAGTGTCAAGTGCTTTTCATTTTGTTTCATGGAAAAGAGGTGTTTTCACATGCTGACTTTGTGCATTGAACAATTATGCAAATTCTGTAGCATGACAGCATACAGTGTTTCCCATGTCAGACAAATATCTTTTCTAGAGGGCAGTAAGAAATTATAATTTCTTACTTTGTGATTAGATACTGAAGTTCTTACTCAGGAAAAAAGGTCACTTAATTAGCACTCAGACTTTACAGAAACTGAGGCCAGAAGGGACCATAAGGTCTTCTTAAAGTTCATTTACTTAGCTTTGTATTGAGCTCATTAACTTACATTTGGTTAGAGTATAATTTGGTTTTGGCCAAGCTGTATTTTCTAGTAAGTTTTCACTGCACACACAGTAACACATGAACAATTAATAAGTGATCCCAGGAGTTTAACAACTTCCCTGTTAAAAAAGGAAAACTCAATGACCCTTATTTTCAAATGTAACTGATCTGGCTTTGACTTCCAGCCACTAGTTCTTTTTGTTCTCTTCTCTGCTAGAGGAAAGAACCCTTCATTGGTCAGTTTTTTCCCCTTAATGGGAGTACTTTGACTTTATCATCAAGTCACCTCTAAATCTCCTTTTAGTGAATTACATAGGCTGAGCTTGAAGCCTACCACATGAAGCTATATTCCTCCAAAATTTTGTTGCTTATTTTCACACTTTCTCCAATGTTTAAAGATCCTTTCTTAAATATACATACTAGAATTGGACACAGTATTCTAGCAGCAGTTTCACTAGTGTTACTTGCACATAAAAAGAGATTTCTTCTCTCATTCCTTTTGGCACTAGTATTGCATTGGGACCCCCCATCAGAGATCCATACAAAGAAAGGTAGTCCTGCTTTCTATAAAATTGTTCCACAGACTTTGTATAATTTTGCATGTATAACTTTGCAGTTGGCTGTTTTGCTAGCATTTGGTGCCATAAAATAACATATATCTTCTATGAGAGGCAATTTTCTTTTCTTGGTAACACACTTTTGAACCACATTGACTACAAGGGAAAAGTGTAAAACAGAGCATGTAGTGGCCACAGCAGAGGACCATTGTGATCTGACAGTACTTCTGAGAATAGTAGAAGTGATTGATCTGGATTATTTATTAAAAACAGCACTTTGAAAGTGTGATACTCCACAAAAACATGGAAATTAAAAGAAAGGGAACAATGTAAATTCCTTCAAATCTCCTCCAAAGTCTCCACAGAAACAGAAATCATATTTAGACATATCTGCTTTTTGTATTTCTACAATATGCGACATAATCAGTTCCTGACATCCTGGTTTATACCTCAAAGAAGGCTGCATAGCATCAATCCAGCTGCACACAAATAGGCACTAAGAGTAATTTTGAGGGGCATTTGGATAGCAGTGACACCAAGAAGTGTTCAACAGGTTAGTCCTGGGTCATATGAAAGATTTGTTCTTTTCTCTAGTGGCTGCAATAATCACACAAGGAATATACATAATAGTTATGTGATATGTATTTTGCCTTCTCATAGATGATGCTGCATTTTCTTCAACACCGTCAGAATTTCCAATGTACCTGTGTGATTTATGAAACACAGAATCACAGTTAATACTATATAGCTGTGGTCAAAAAGGGAGCTGAGAATAAGAACTGAGTGGTAGGTAAGAACAAAGGGCTAAACAAATGAGGAGAACCATATAGTCTAGAAGAAACATAAAATGGAAAAGGCTACATGTTCAGTCCTCAACAGCATAGTGGTGTGACACATTAAAGTTTAGAAGTTATTGTTTTGTTTACAGTTACTGCAGTCAATAACTGAGTTTCAGTCTCATACGCTCGTCCTAGAAGCACTGGCTTCTGCCTGATCAAGTATGAAGACAAATGAACCAAAACTGTAATATGCTTTTGGAGCATTTCAGAAATGCTAGTCTTGACTGTGAGAGAAAATCCATTCTGATTGTGAAAGAAAATCCTTTTATACGAAAATGTGTCAAAAGAGTCTGTGGTGCACAACATGTGAGCAATAACTGGGTCCCTTGATCTGTTTTGGAGCACCATGTCTGAGCACCATATGAAAAACATATGAAAATTAAATGAAAGAGCGAGAGAAGTTGCATTCTTCAAATCTTTCCTAACGGAGAACATAGGATACTTCACAGATATTTTCCTGAAATTTAGACCGAATTTATCCAGAGGTATCCGCTAGGACAAAATTTGCAAATATTCATCAAGATGGTGCTGAAATAAAAAAGGTGTGGCTTTTATGAAATAACCATTCAAGTCTCAGTCTCTGGCACAGCTTGGGCAATGGTCAATGCACTGTTACAGCAACTCAATTGTTTTTGACAACTATTAAAAAAAAGGGGATCAAATGCTTCCAAAGAGGGTTAAGCACTCTACATTTTTAAGTGGATCAAATATAAGCCATTTGCCATCCTATGTTTATGTTTTCTATTTGATTATGTCAACGCAGTGAGAGGTGGCCTAAGTAAATTTGGTCGGCACCACCACACACACATTCTCTGTATGTAATGGAAATGGAAAATTCAGATTTGTTCCTGGAACCCAGCTGTTAAGACTATCTATTTCTGATTAAGAAGTAGGAGATATCAAAATGCAGAAATATTGCACTTGCAGAGTACTGTATGTTCAACAGGATACAAGAAAAAGGAAAATTGATCTAAATCAAGCGAGGGACACCATGAGACATGTATAGAGGATACTTTGCTTTTTCTCATACACCAAGAAATAAAAAATGGTGAAAAACACTGCCAGTAATACAGCACATTGGAGACTTTTTTTTTAACCCTGAATTCCACACCTGGCTAACTTGTGCTTATTCTGAGAAAAGCAAGGTGTGTGCAGCTGCCTCCACAATTACAGTTGTCAGCAAATTAAAAAGGTGAGTTGGACAGGCAGTACAACCTGGCTGAATAGGTGGTCATGAGCAATTCCAATTTATCAAGGCTGGTTTCCTCTCCTCCCCCGTCTTCTCTTCAAGAAGTCTGCTCCATCTGTCTTAGCAGTGAAATCGGCTACTCCCCCCATGTCCTTCTTCCCATCTTCTCCAGATTCACAGCTGCATTGCCCTCCTCATTTTTGTCCCTGTTACCATCCACCCACTTCTATGACACCACCTCATCTAATACATACTACCTCATTTTTCCCTTGGTTCTTGAGGACTGAAAAAGATGTAGAGGAAAAGATTACATATCAATCCAAACAGTGGTAGAGAGGTCAATTTTATAGGCTATGAGGATAGATAATGCAGTTTCCAAAAAAAAAGCAAGTAGTAGGAGCTCTAAGATGGTCACTGATGCTAGTTATTATTAAAAATATAATCCCTATAATCCTCATCTTTACCCTCCCTCAGAGCAGTATTCACAGTACATCGTATTTTAAAGCCTAAACTGCACTTATCTCACACCTCTGAATCTGGCACCAAATAAACAACTCTCAGTAAGAAATGAAAAAATAAAGCCAACAGAAAGCTGCCTAACTGAATTCTTGGGACAATGAAGTGTGAACAGGTGTGATGATGTGTTAAACAGCCTGTGGAAAAAATTCCTGTGCTTGCTAATGAGATGATAGTTGCTTGCTATGCAAACTGTCCTAGTAAAATCATCTTTGCCTGGTACCTATGCCTTTGGGCTCAGATCGAACCAACTTGAGAGCTGCAACTTGTCATTCAAAATGACATTCATCAGTATAGACAACTATTTGAGATCTATATGCATAGAAACCCCCAATACTCACTACCATTAAGATTAAAGCAAGTTTTCATCAGAGTAAGTATGGGACATGCAAGCTTCCCTAGCCAAGAAAGAGTGGGGACTGATGAGAATTGCAAGCTCCACTAGTGGGAAATACAGACTAATTAAAATGAAATCTCCATTCATCATATTTCTGTAGTTTGAAATAACACTCATTTTGCCAATGAAGTGAGTGTAATAAATTTACATATTAAATAATGTTGAGCTAAAAGAGAAGTGGAACAATATGGGCTTGTATGTGATTTTTCTCCCAGAACACAGCCTTCCTTTTTATTTATTGGAGGAAGAAAGAAAAGGAGGAAAGGAAGGAAGAGTAATCATCCCATAATTATTCCTCCTGATATTTTTTTTTTCTGAAACATATTATGCCTTTTGCATCTTAAAGAAACGCAAAAGAAATTAAAATCTGCTGCCAATTCATATGTTAACATATCAACAACTGAAACCATTGAAATCAATAAAAGAGATACATTAATGTTTAGAGCACCGGAGTTCAAGATGAATACTGACGGAGTGCTTCTGTGTTTGATCAGCTCATTTAAGCCAGTATGCAATGATGTAAGTTAATTGGCTGTTTCAAAGTAGTGCAGAGAGATTTTCATGGTTTAAAAAAAGACTTCATTTTCATCATTATTACTGCAGCAAGCTAAAAAATCTCCTTATGTTGTTTCCATGTCCTCTTACTAAGAATAAAAATATAGAAAGTATATTGTACTGCAACATGTGTTTTAAATGACAATCATTTTCAATCACTTTTTTTTTTTTTTTTTTCTTGCCATGATGTTTACTTACCTTTGGAGGGAGGAAAGAAATGAAGAGAAATCATACACAGTAAACAGATAAAGCAGACCACCACACAAACCCCAGCATACACAAACTCTGGATATTTTGAGAAAAAGTGATCTCTGACAAAGTGCTCCCTGGAAGTTTATCTTCCACAGCATGGAAGGAAGGCAATTTATATTCAGTGTTAATGACAATTAGATGCAAAAACTTGATGTCTGATGAACTGACAACACTCCTAGCTTTTAGCCAAAAGGAGGTTATTCCTGGCATATTTTGAAAGAGGTTGGATATATTCAAATTAATTATGAGAAAGATACGGTTTTCTTTTTCCTGAAACTTTCAACATTTCAGCACTTTAAAAACAATTTTGTATCACTTCAGCAAGGAGTTACTAATACTAAGGATTCATAATAGAAAACACATATAAATACCAAAGTATTATGGCAAACTACATTTACCATTCATTTTTAAGTTTAAATACTGTGACTGAAGCAATGTAGTTTGCTTAACATTATACTCATTGCTTTCTGTGACAAGTCTTGGTTTTTAAATTGTAAGGGTGAAGCAACTCATGGGAGTTATTTACAATATGCATGTAACTACAGTTATTTTTAAAGGGAGGGGAGAGAACACATATAAGGTGAAAAAAAATACAGTCCTATCTTTCTGAACTCAAGTTGACCTATATTGGTGTGCTGACACAACATAATTATGATGAAAAACCTCATTATAGAATAAGGAAAGCTTCCTGTAGCTGTGCTGTTTTAGTGAGTATCTGTACAATATCAATTGGCAAATCCGCTTCATAGTTAAAAAAATTAATGCTATAATAATCTGTCGTTAGAATCAATAACTTTTATTATTCATAATGCATGAAGTACTAAGATGAACATGTTGAGCAATAAATTTAGTGGTCTGTCACTTAATACAATCTGATTTTACTATATTGCTAATGTGCACAAAACATTCAAAAATAGAATACTGGCACATATAAGATTTGTGATAAATTTAAGGCAGGGAGGAATCTAGGCTAATCCTTCATGTTGCTCAGCTGAGGTCAGAAAAATCAATATTGTTAATAATATGTGTGTAACACAGAAGCTTAAATGAGAAACCTTCTGAATTAAAAGATGCACTTCTTTAGTTACCTTAGCATTTTTTTTTTTTTAAACAGACATATTCTATGAAATCTAAGGCACCTAAGGAAAAATGAATAAGACATTTTAAATCTTTCTTATGCATACAGTATGTATGCGACTAAGACCAACAAAGTGGTCTGCAGTAATTATTTGAAAACTGTTTCATTTTTAATTTACTTCAAATGCCCTGTTTGCCTTCAAGATTTAGCCATAAAATAACAGAAGAAATACAGATCTGAAACAAGTACAAATTTATACCCCAAAAACAAAAGTAGAAAGCAAATATATGGACAGCTCTGCTTTCCTTCACATTTTCTTCTGTGGAACAATTTTGCCTTACTCAGGGGCTTCAAACAGGAAAAGTAGCTGTAAGGCTACCTAGCATTAACACAACCTCTATTCCATAGGTCAGGTTTTCAGAGATACTTCTTTTGTAACACCCTATGACTCCTTACCTCCATTAGGACCTTAGGTCTTCTGCAGTTAATACAATCAGTCTGGAATTTTCCTAATGATCTATCAGAGGATGATGAAGTTCTGAAAACTGGAGTGTTCGACTAGAAAAAAATCTAATTTAATGTCTTCAGTTGCCTACAAAAGAGATACAAGAACAGAAGACATTAGAAAAAACTTCAGAAATTGTGTGTTTCATTCAGCTCCACAAATTGTACAAAATCTGAAAGCTACATAAAATCAGAATTATCTTTGACATACACTAAAACATCAAAAAGAACAAACATTAGTCCCACATCTGTAAGAAGTATCAGGAAAAGTAACAACTTAACTGGAAATAACCAGTTTAAAGAATCTGTCAACATTCTCATGGTTTTATAGGCTGCACATCCAATTCAAACCACATATTTTCTGAGGCTCTCCAAAAGTTCAAGACTGCTAAACTATTTTTACTCAAAATTATCTTAAAAATCAAGACCACATGAAATCCTCCAGATTAATTAAAAAAAAAAAAAAAAAAAAAGACCACGAAAGTACTTCCTTCATTACCATACCACTCTGGAAGGTCTGTGGTAATTTCTTATTTCCTTTCTATCAGCTTTCTTTGAATGTGTATGTGGTTTTCATCTAGAATGCAGTGTCTTTAGGACACAGACTGGATTGCTTTGTTCATCTGCAGTGCAGTCACACCGATTGTTGTATACACTTTTTTTTAATGTAACAACAACAGTAGCTCATTTTACGTAAGTAAAATATTCATAAAATAGGTAGGAACTTTCTGGGCAAGGATTACGTTATTTCTGTTTCTTGACCATTCTGGTAAATGATTAAAATTATATGTCATAATTAAATCCAGAGGCAAGGAGAACTTTTAACTCTATATATTAAAAATCTCTTTTTCATGCATGCAATGTATTCCCCTGACTAGTAATTATAATATAAGTAGTGTTGCTGCGTTGCTTCAGCCAAGACTTGCAGAGCTAAGCCATCCCCCTGGCTTAGGGCTAGAGACCACAGACACCAATATGGCAGATGATCAAATAGCGTTTATTGTGCACACAGCGAGCATTATATACCTTTCGCAATGTGGAACTGAGCGTGTCAGCCAATCAGGGGGCAAGTCAGCGGTTTTTACCTTATAAGGTATTATTCTACGTGGCGCTTATAGCTTACTTCCTTGTTCCTATTCTTTCTGTACATCGCGTGATCTTCCGAGCGCCAGGCCTTACTCTACAATTCCCCCTCTCCATGCTGTGGGGCTCATAACAATGCTTTTACTTGTCTACAATTATTTTATAAACTTAAGTGAATACAATCGTTCTATAACGTGTAATACTAGCCTGTTACAATAGATGTGAGGCTTATCGATTGAATAGAAAATATAAGGCACGTTAAGGAAAGATAACTGGGAAATAACTGGAGGTGGTGGGGTATAACTGGGAATGGTTGAACGGAATGTTAAATGACAAACATTCTTAAAGCAGTTGTTGGCGTCTTAGTAACATAATGTTAACACTCTCTAACCGGCCTTTAACAAATGAAACGAGCCTGTTCAGTAATCAATGCTATCAAGATCATTGCGATTGGTCCTATTAAGGTAGATACCAGGGTGGTCAACCATGGTGAATGGTTAAACCATGATGCAAACCAATTTTGCTGTGCTGCCTGTCGTTCTCTTTTCCATTTTTCTAAGCCTTCTCGCAATTTGGTCGTAGTATCTCTTACTATTCTGGTGTGGTTGGCATATACACAACATTCTTCCTTTAGCGCAGCTCACACTCCTCCTTGTTGTAAAAACATCAGGTCTAATCCTCTTCGATTTTGCAGCACTACTTCAGATAGTGACCTGAGTGATTTTTCTAATGCACTTATCGATTGTTCGAGTCTGGCTAGGTCCTCATCTACTGCCATCCTTAAGGCGCTAAATTCCTTATTTTGTTGCACTAAGGATGCCACTCCTGTACCTATTCCCGCACCTCCCATGAGCATAAGGAGAGCTATTGTTAATCTCATGTTGACAGATGATGTTCTAAGGTAATATGTGAATCATAGGCAAAGTCTTCAGGATGGTAAAAGATTTTTGGAACTATAGTTACCTGGACACAATATTCTGAAGTTTCATTGAATATGTCCAGTGACAAACAAGGTGTAACTCCTATAGTGGAACAAACCCACTTGGTATTGTTAGCCGGTATTAACCACTTTGCAGGGATTTTATCCTGTGCCGTATTAACATACAATTGTTTTCTGTGTGTGGGGACTTTACCTACACACACGCCACTTCCCATCACGTGTGCTAATGTAATCCCCTGCTTTTCAGTGTTCCAATTACACTGAACCGAATTTGGCGCATTTGACCGTGTGGGTATGTGACTCACT
>NW_009927762.1:52089-57533 GCF_000696875.1 Nestor notabilis | reverse complement strand
AATATATATATAACAAAAATATAAGATAACTAATGATTACCATAGTGTTTCTCAGGAGGAGGGATTTCTGTATTTTGAAGAGATAGATAGGGTAAGGGTTTTTTTAATTGTTTTTTAGAACTTTTGATGAAGCTCCCAGTGTTCCCAAATCTCTGTATCAAATGTCTAATCTCAGTGGATACGTTCAGGGCGCTGCATGGCATGCCAGGTGGGCAGTAGCACCAGCTGTGGATGGCATGGAACTCCAGTGGTGAGACACTCATCATGGGTCCCACACTAGGGATGACATACATGCCTTGTAGCAAAGGCTCTTGTGAACACTAAAGATCCAGTGTTCTGCTACAGTGGTCACAGTATGAGCCAGACTGCTACGGCAAACACTCTTTTGATTAGCACATGCTGTAGCACATCTATACTATTACTACATCTTATTTCTACCATTGTTTGCCTTTTAGAATGAATCAAAGCCATCTCCCCTTACCATTTTGTTTTGCTCTAGCAGCCCACTCGGAGACTTCATCTTGGGCTCGTCCATCCGTAAACACAATGGAGATTCGAGGGACATGTGCTGAAAATGGTCTTGCTCCTTCTGTTTCTGTGAAGCTTCTCTCAAACATGTGCTTCAGAGCCAGTCCTGTCATGGAACCTCGCCCCATGTACTTCATTTGTGATACAGCTTTCTTCATGTCTTTGGCTGAGCTCAACTGCCTTAATGTAAATTCTGTGCGAACTTCACTGGAATACTGAAGCAAACCAACTCGAGCAGCTTTGGGTGAAATCTCAAGTGTATCTAGGACTCCTGAGACAAACTGTTTTACAATTTCAAAATTATCCTCTCCAAGACTTTTTGATCCATCAATCACAAACACCAGGTCCACTGGGCCTTCAGTGCATCCTGTGAAATAAGCAGCAGAGTGTTCAGATCAGACAAATCTCTACAAAGCTGAAAAAGGGATCTAGATACCCAGGGACTGCATAAACTCAGAGATCATCTAGAGTACCTTGTTCCCGGCTCATCCAACTTTGCCCGTGTGTGTAAAGATGTTGTGTACAGTCTATATTGAAAGCTAAGAGCGCAACTATCACCAAGAGTTTAACAAAAATATCATCACAGTGAACACTTACTGAGACTTTGAGACTTACTGTTTTGCAGAATACTATAACTCTTAAAGATACAGCAACAATCAGCAAATTAAGAATGACTTAGTGGAGAGAACTGTATAACTGAAGTACACAGCTAGGATACAGAGACAGAGTTGTCATCATTTTCTTCAGGGATAGGCCAGTACACTGACTTTAAATTTTTGTAGATGACCAGCACTGAAAGTCACGGAAGAGAATCATTGGAGCTGCATTTGTCTTGCAGAAGTAGCAAAAAGGTAAAGGTGGTACAAGGAAATGAGTCAGTGAAGCCACATAAGGTGAAAATTTAGGAGTCATAATTAGAGTGGCACGCAATAGTGAGGCAAAAGCCAAAGAGCTTGGGGAAGACTGAGCAAAAAGAGAAGGGTTAGGCAGCCTGCCCTAGAGTTTAGGATGAGGTTCAAGACTGGAGGCAAAATGCAGAAAATGCACACACTTTTATAGCACAAACTTAAACCTCTAGTGGCAGAAAACAACTGAAAAACTAGGTGAGAGTAAATTCTAGAAATGTGCCTAGCTGCCAAACATGGATCAGAACTGTTTACATAAGGCTTTTTGCTTATAACTGTCTAACAACCTTGTTACTAGAAGGCTTACGTACTGCTGAAATTAAGCTTTCCTGATTTACCAATTAAAGCTGGGAGTTTGTCAAGAGACAGACCAATCTGAGTTCTTGTACTTTTTGGCAAGTGCACACACTAAAATCAAAGCAGTTTGTAGGCACCGCGCACCTGTGACAAAGTTAGGGAATTTAGGGAATGGAAAATGTCTTCAAAGCGGCAGATGGGTTCTGTCAGGTGTTCTTCATTTTGGAAAGTGAATGCCTCCAGCAGGCATAGACTAGTAGGCTTTGTGCTAGGGGCTGGCTGCAGAGATGCTGAGCTCCTGTTTTGATCAATGTAACTTCCAGGGAGAATTTGCCATACTAAGGAATGTAAGGTTTGCATCTTAGTCTGGACCAAAGAAACTCTGACCTCCACTCATCTCTGATGTTTGTATCGTAAGAATACTGTAAGCACTGTACAAGAGAGTTGTGCAGCAGAAATTTGACTGCAGAAATTACTGAAGATGTCTGTTACCAGTTCAGTGTAGGAATAAGGAATTTTCAGCTTTAAGGCTTGTCCTTTTCTTCTTGGACAATAGCTCTATTTTAAAACTGCTGTCCAAGAATTCCTTTCTGCAGCCATCTAAGGAAAAGATGTGTCACGCTTACTAAGGTGACAGAAATGCAATGAATATGAATATCGGAGCCACCTCAATATTATTGCAGAAGTCAAGATAGGGCACCAGTTCATGGTGAATGATTTTACTCAGGACTGAGATCAGTCATGAACCTGTTACCATTCTTTTGGTAGTAACAGTGTCCCCAAGTAAGGCATCCATTTTTGCAGAATAAATGTTTTTACTTTGTTCCAGTAGAAGAATATCTCCTCTGAGCATTAAGAGGCGATGACATAAATGTATGTCACACTCTAAGCATGTCATGTCGGAAAATAAGTAAATAGAAGTAGTGACACTTTAAAACAGAGTATATAAAGGTAAAAGCAACACAGGATATGAATCTGATTAAAGTGCACATTCCTTGATAACAAGATTTCACTTTGGCTTTTTTTCTTCACGTTTGAAAATTATTATTATCATACTTTGAAGCTATACCAAAATAACTTCCAATTTGATAGTTTTTTGCTTATGAGAGCATCAAGTTAATTATTCAAGACATTTTCCATCACACTCGCATATGCTTTGGGCTTTCAAATATTGTATCATGTTTGAAGTGAGGCATTTTTTGAAGTGAGGTCAAGTAGTTTAGAAATCAAAGAAACAAATGCTTTCTAAGTAAAATGTACTTACTTCTACATGTTTTCTGATCCTCTTTTAGTACATATCCCTCGTGGCATTTGCAGATATATGAATCATCATTATTAACACAAATATGTTCACAACCATGGGCAACCGATTTGCAGACATCTTTATCTGTAAATTGAAATATTTATATGTGTTGTACTTAACATATTTATAAATTCAAAGACTGAAAACATGATACTGGAATAATGTATGACAAAGGAGTATGACATCCTTGTTTGTTTATGTAGTGATGCCAGAGAAGAGTGGCTGACGGACATACTGAGTTACTTACTTCGACATGTTTTGCCATCTTGTCGCAGGACAAAACCCTCATGGCACTGACAGCTGTATGAATTGTTATTATTAACGCACACGTGTTCACAGCCATGGTCAATGGATTTACACAGGTCTTTATCTGAGAATTGTTAAGAGAATTTCCTTATTAGACCATTTTTCAAATGCAAAACTGGCATGAACAAGCTTTGAGTGAAATTAAGTCTGTTATTTCTTTTATAACTGAAAAATTTATTCCCCATAAAGGTTTCAGCTACTCACTCCTGCATGTTTTCCTGTCTTGCCTTAATATGAATCCCTTGTGACACTGACACGTGTATGAATCGCCAGTTGGAACACAGACATGTTCACAACCATGGTTGACTGCTTTGCAGATATTTTTACCTTGGAATAATGAAAATAATATTTAGCACAATTATCTATGTAAATAACTGTCACAAAAGGTAAAAATTATGGCAATAATCTTCTATGAAAGAGCTGCCTTCCAAGAATTTGATTCTATATTAAAGACACAAATTGCACAGTGTTTTTCATTAACAGATTAGTAAGTACAAAACAAAGATTAAACAACTTACTCCTACAAGTTTTCCCATCTTCCCTCAGTATGAAGTCCTCGTGACACTTGCAGATATAGGAATCATTAGTATTAACACAAATATGCTCACAGCCATGGTCAACTGAGTTGCAAACATCTTGATCTGAGGAGAGTGGATGGAGTTTGTGAGATGAGGTTCATTTGGTAGAAGTAGTATCTCTTACTAACCCGCTGAAACAGTTGGAAATCACCAACATACATGTGTGCAAACACTGAGAGCTGCAGTACTTAAAAACCTCAAATAAAAATACACTTTTATAGCTCAGGCTACTCACATCTACATGTCTTTCCATCTTCTCTCAGTATGAATTTTTCATGACACTTGCAGATGTAGGAATCTTCAGTATTCACACAAACTTGTTCACAGCCATGGTTGACTGAATTGCAAACATCCTTGTCTGCAAACAGAAGAGTTGGTAGTCAACATACATCAGCAGAGGCCTCGATTGTATGTGTTCATTAAATTAATCAGATTAATCAAATTAATCAAATTAAGTTCTCATGCTACTTACTTCTGCAGGTTTTCCCATCTTCTCTCAGTAGGAACCCATCATGGCATTTGCAGATATATGACTCATCAGTATTAACACAAACATGTTCACAGCCATGGTTGACTGATCTGCAAAGATCTTTACCTGAAAACAGATGACAGCTCTTGCTGGTTAATGCATTTCTACACAAACATGAGCTGCACATACGAAGTATGCTGATAAATATCAGACTACTTACTTCTGCATGTTTTTCCATCTTCTCTTAGCAGGAATCCCTCCTGACACTTACAAACAAACGATTCACCAGCATTAACACAAGCATGTTCACAGCCATGGTTGACTGATTTGCAAATATCCTTGCCTGGGAATAGTTAGATAATATTTAATGTGGTTTGTTAGTTAAACTTTTTGTATAAATACAAAGACTGTGGGGGTAATCCCATGAGAAAAGAAAGATAGAAGCAGACTGAAAGCAAATCTCTGGCTGGTTAAATGATAGACATCTTAGCTTACATGGAGCATGAGTTCTTTACCATCTGAGGAGACAGAATTGCATGGTTTGGATGGCTTCCCACTGTCAATAAGTCATTTTAGGATTAATCTGACTACATTAAGAGCAGTGCGAGTGAAAGGAAGGAATAATTTAGTACCATCATTTAGCACAAATTCATGCTGGTAAAAACAAAATTAAGCAAAACAGCACAGGACACGAAGCAAAATAATTCTTTAACATCCTTACATCAGTGCCAAGAGCCTGCATAAACAAACCCCAGAAGAATAGGAACTACTCATTTAAGAGGATAAATAGCCCAACTGCTGTTGCTGAAAATTGATGGGGGGATTTGTCTGACTGCAATGCTAAATCCAGTTGGTTAAAACCTCGTCAAGGACAGATAGGGAGAAAGCAGAGAAGGAAGCAGAGCCATCTATCAGCATTCACAGTTTCTTTTTCACTGCAACACTGAAGAAAATACTCTCAATTGCTAATGAAGAACTACCTTTACATAGAAAGTAGAACAGTACTGACAGCCAAGTTCAGACTCAATCTTCTGCAAAATGCTTAGGTTTAATGTGTA
>NW_009927762.1:24663-52058 GCF_000696875.1 Nestor notabilis | reverse complement strand
GTAGGGAAGAAAAATTTGTATTTTTACAAGAACTTCAATCTGGAGGTCTCCTGATGCCAGTATAAAAATTCCAAAAACTACTAAAGAGGACAATCTTCTAACTCAACAAGCATTACATTTAACACATGGCAATATAAACTGGATCCCATCACAGCAGATAAAAAAGAAATTATTACGTAAGTACAAATTAGCATCTGCTTTTACACAACTGTAAAACAAGACTCACTTGTTGTTTATAAACAGTATCAAATAAGAACCATCACCAGACATGCCTATTACTTCAAAAGGATGAATTTTACATAACTGAAGGCAAATATGAGCCTGAGTATTTTGGCATGTTGGGAATAATAATAATAAAAAATAAATAAATAAAAGAAGTGAATGATTGCACTATTTAAGGTTATTTTACTCGATACCCTTCAAAAATGTAATCCTATATCTAAAAAGAATGCCAAAGTAGTTAGAAAAGCAACCTCATTTAGAAATTGAAACTGAAATCAGCTGTAAGATTTGAATAATGATTAAAAGAAAGGAACGTTTAAAGCATTTATTGAACATAACAGTATCAAGAATTTGAAAACACTGAAATAATAAGATAAAGGTGTGCATGTGTGTGCATGACCAACTAAATAAGGATAGTATGGGTAAGTTATTTAAAGATAATTAGGAACAAAAAGCATTCTAATAATGTTTTGTTATTTGATAGAAATGGTAGAATTGCCATTCTTAACACATCTTAAAAATATAGAGTGCATTCAGTTCTGAACTTGTACTTCATAAGCCATTGATGATATTGTTGAAGAGTTTCATTAGCTGAGAAGTAGGTCACATAGCACCTACTGAACACACACATTTTTAAATCAGATAACTTGCAGTGAGAGTTGTAAAAAAGCTGACTGAGAAACACCTTGGATGCTTAGTGTTATTTTACAGTAGCTCCTACAACTCCAAGGAAGCAGAATATTTTAGTCAGTCACAGACTTACTTACTGCTATGTTTGGTCATAAAAAAGGATAGATTAAAAAAGAAGATAAAAGATAAAGAAAAGATAGATAGATTCAAATAACAATTAGATGGGTTATAATTCCTCTACCCTGGACCCTGCTGTGTCTCCTATTAGAAAACTTTATACCACTGTGGTGTCCCTTCGAGGATGCTGTTAAATAGCAGAGGTTTTAGGAGAAGCAGAAGAGACTTATAAAAAGATTAGAAAACATATAAAGAGCCTGAAGGAGTTTCATCTGCTTATTATTTACAAAAGAATATGCCAAGAAGTTAAGGAACATGTTAAGTCATGATCTGCAGGAATATGCACAGAACACCACAGTGGCAATTAGAACTTCAACCCATCAACGTAAAATGCAGCAACATCCTATGCTCAAGACTGAAACTCAACATACTCAATCTAGAAATAGAGTTAGCATTGTAAAAGCTACATTCAAACGTTAAAATTAGATAATTTTCTGAAATACGTCTTTAGTTCAAACAGTAATTAATTCACAGGACTCTGTTACCTACAGAGAACAATATTCCGTTCTGACCATTATGAATCAGTAAATAATTCCTAACAACAGGAAAACAGAATTTCTTCTTTTATTCATATGATACTTACTTCGGCATGTTTTCCCATCTTGCCTCAGTACAAATCCATCATGGCACTGGCAAGTGTATGAATCGTCATTATTAACACAAAGGTGTTCACAGCCATGACTGACTGATTTGCAGATGTCCTTATCTAGGAATAATTTAGATTTTATTTACTACAGTTTGATGAATGAGAAAATTTCCGATACTTTAAAGACTAAAAGTAATAAACTCCTAGTAAACAAAGAAGTTATCCTCCTTTTTTGTCAGGCAAAATCCCCTATAAAAAGACCTACCTCTAACACAATGTGTTTCTTGAGTAGACCTCAGAGTGCAAAAAATAGAGTATCATAAAATATCTTACTTTTACATGTTTTCTTATCTTCCCTCAGTACAAAACCCTCATAGCACTGGCAAATGTATGAACCATCAGTATTCACGCAAACATGCTCACAGCCATGGTCAACAGAATTGCAAACATCTTTATCTGGAAAAAAATACAAGGTTTCCAGCACTTAAAACATGTCTATGAATGCAAAGATTAAAAAGTAAATATTACATTAAAGACAAGGATACTTACTTCT
Source organism: Nestor notabilis (assembly GCF_000696875.1). Lineage (NCBI taxonomy): Eukaryota > Metazoa > Chordata > Aves > Psittaciformes > Psittacidae > Nestor > Nestor notabilis. The sequence continues at coordinate 49,890 of NW_009927762.1, read as the reverse complement.
ACATGTTTTTCCATCTTCCTTTAGCGCAAATCCCTCATAACACTGGCAGACGTATGACTCACCAGCATTAATACAAACATGTTCACAGCCATGGTCAACTGAACTGCAAATGTCTTTATCTGAGAACAGTTGATGATATTTGGTTAAAGCACATCTACAGCCAATGAACCATGCAGGGAGAAGTAATAGCTTTTATTAGGTCTACTGATAGCACTGGAAGAAATAGGCAAAAATTTAGGCAGCAAACTCCTACAACTCTATATATTATTTGTATAATATAGGTATTTGAGTCTTTTTTGTTTCCAACAGCATCACTTTGGCTATTAAAATATACTATTTCTGTCTGCAGAGTCTCTCATATGCTTCTGGTGTGTATAATAATACTACTCCTATATTATAACAGTAAACTGTTGTTGCATGTGTTAGAACACTTCCACAAATCTCCATACCATAAAATCTATGAGTAATTATCAGAGTACTTACTTCTGCATGTTTTCCCATCTTCTCTCAGCAGAAAACCTTCATGACACTTGCAAACATACGAGTCATCTTCATTAACACAAATATGCTCACAGCCATGGCTGACTGATCTGCAGATGTCCCGTCCTGGGAATTATTGATACAAATAAAGGTTTTGAATGAAAACATGTTAAAAAAAATGTAGGAAAAAAAAAAAGGAAGGTTTTTTTTCTCAGTAAAAGGTGGAAAAAAAACCACCCCACAGTTTTTTCCTTGCCAGATGCACATGCAAAAATGTTCAGTAAATACTGGTCACTCACTTCTGCATGTCTTGCCATCCTCTCTCAATATGAATCCCTCACGACACTTGCAGATGTAGGAATTATCAGTACTGACACAAATATGCTCACAGCCATGGTTGACTGATTTGCAGACATTTTTACCTGGACATAATTTAATAGATTAAAAAAATGCGTTAGTAAAATTTAAGGGCAACACGGTCTAAATCCTACAATTCCCAGCTACTAAATGTTCTTGTCCTTGCTAATATACTGGACTCAATCCTGAAGATGATTTACAGCACCTGATGTCTTTTTTTTTTGTGTTATTGTAACAAAAAGGTACATCTTTGTCCTCTAATTCTACAACCTTACTGTTAAGGAAAAGTGCTCTGTTACAGGCCTAGAGTTTGTAGAATTTCACATATCCCCAGCATGACCCACGGGGATTTCCAAAGGCACCTAAATCCCACATCCACATTTTAAGTAAACTTTCTAGTGAGAAACAGATCTTTCTATCTTTTTATCTTCAGTACTGAACCTGCTCAAACCTGAAATAGTTATGCTTGTTTTCTCTGTGCTTAAGTTCAGAAGGTGTTTGTCATCTTTCTGTAAAGGAGGATTACAAAATTTTGGTGTATGTAGCAATCAAGGCTAGTGAGAAAGTCAAATTATATGATCCTATTGTGAAATTCTGGGAAATTGTCAGCTATGACTGGGCAAGCAGATGTTTAGTTCTGATACAGAATTTAGATACAATTCATATTTCAAAATAAATTAAAATAACAATAAATTAATTAACATAAGATAAACTAACATCTTGCTTTCACTTTCTTCCCCAGACCCTTTATTTTCCTGCAAGGATAGAATAGAACAGAACAGTTTAGTTACAGCTGGAAGGGATGTAGAATGATCATCTGGTCCAACTGCCTGACCAATTCAGTGCTGACCAAAAGTTAAAGCATGGTATTAAGGGCATTGCCCAAATGCCATTCAACCTCTGACAGGCTCAGGGCATCAATCACCTCTCTAGAAAACCTGCTCCCATTCGTCCCATAAATCATAACCCAGTGCTCCAGTCTGTCTAGATCCCTCTGGACTTCTGTATGGACAGAACATTTCACTTGCTTTTAGAGTGTCAGTACTTTCTGAGTCAAGCAGAATTTGTTTCTGCAGTATGGTGGTGTTATTGTACACAAACTGTGAATAAGGAGCTTTTCATTTATTGTGGTACTATCTGGATGGCCTTTTTTTTCCTGTAAATGTTTTTTTAACAGCAGATGTTGATAAGATCTATGGATATTATTGGGATTACAGTTACAAAATACTTAATGCCTGTGTGTTTTTCAGAGATTTATCCATGATTCTTCTTTGATCACTTAGTGATCAAAGCTATAAAAATTGAGGAAAATTTGCAATGAATTTTTTCTTGATATCTGCCACTCATCATAACTGCATAATGTAGTCAAATATGTGATGTAATTATGATCTATCTTTTGCAATCATCCTTATCCCATGCTGGATGAAATGTACTTTCCATTAATAATATTGCAAGCTTCATGCTATATAAGACTTTATAAACATTATATATTTTTGCCTTGTTTTGAGAAGAAAATTACAGTTGTCTTATATCAGATGTAAGTCAGAATAAAGTAGTTTTGGATCCATAACAATCCAATTTCAGGGCTATATTTTAAATGGCACAAACATTTAGGGTATCATTCAGGTCCCTGATACTAGATACATAGAAGTATGTATCTAGTATCACTTTAGATGCTTTAGCATATCCAAGGTACAGATATACTACTGGTAAATATGATGCCAAATAGGAAACTATGAACTTTTGGAATCCTTGAGCATTTAAAATGACACTGGACAGCAACATCTAAGCAATTAAATCTTACCTTACAGATTTCTTCTATGTGTGTAATAAAAATCTAACTCTGAGTTGCTGAATGATAACTTACGTTTACATGTTTTTCCATCGTTACGAAGCCTGTATCCTTCAAAACACTGACAAGTGTAAGATCTGTCACCATTTACACACAAATGTTCACAGCCATGATCATTCAGAGCACAATGGTCAACTCCTGTAGGAGCAAATGAAGTTACTAAAAAAACCTCACAAATAAGGAATCAATTATTATTTCATCTCTAGTATTTGAATGGCATATAAGCAAGTAAGTATAAATATACTGAACTGCTTAAATAACCATCCAGTTTCTTATTTGATAATATACATACAGCTTCAACAAAATAGAAGAGGGCCTTGTGGTGTACTTCCCATCGGTTACTTTAAGCACAGTTGAGAAGTCATACTTTCCTGTGTGTAACGTGGCTCAACAGAGTCCGTATCTTAGTACTTAAAAATGGAATTAAAAAAAGAACAAAGCAAAACACTTTAGCTGTGATTTTATATAAGACAGTGACAAACAGTCTTGTGAACATTCTTCTTTAAATACAAACTCTAAGTGGCCCACTGTGAAGATGGCAGTCCCCAGAACTCACTTGTGCACATGACCCAGCTGCCATGGCAGCAAGCAGAAAACCTCAGTGGGCTTTGGCTTAGACTAGTCAAGTTTTGCAAAGAATTGCAAGTGACAAGTCCTGTCAAATACAGTCTGTTTTTCACCTCAAATTTCTTCTCTGTAATACACAGGACTCCCGGGATCCTGCAGGCAGCACTTGCTATTGTCCTTGAATACACACACAGTGTCACTCCTTTTTTTGTGATTAGCTGCCACAGTACAGATCTGTTTACCATTCAGGTGATCCCTCTTGTGCCTGTGTATGACACCAGAATTGTAATTCCCAGATGTTTTCTTATTAGGAGTGGTATATGTTAAATGCTAATCCGTTCTATTCAGCTGCTCATTTAGGAAATCCCTAAATGCCCAAACTCTTTTCATGATAGCCTAAAAACGGACATGAAGTTTCAACAACTCATCTGGAGCTCAGAAATACGACAAATCTCTTTCCTAAATACACATGAGGAGAGGGGTAAGTTGGCAAGAAGAGGAGCTATTCAAAAGAGCTCAGTTTCATGGCACAGAAAGATTCCAGAAGCCACAGCACTGTTCTGGTGCTGCTGAAAGGTCTCTGAGTACTGCCTGGAGGAAAATAACTGAGGAGTGAAAAACCCATCTCTTTTTACTATAAAGGAAATGGGATTTTCCATTTGCAAGTTGATAAAACTCCGTACTTTGTCTGATTCTAAATTTCCAGTGGATCTTTAAGATAACTGTCTAGATAAATTGTTTCTAGTAGACCCTGTTGTTACAGGTACACTAGTTCTCCTTTTGCATTACCATCTGCGCCTTTCTATGGAGCTGCAGTGGCAGGAAGAAGCAAAATTTGTCATGGTATTAGATGGTCTAAAAAGGCTGCTATGGAGGCAAAGACAAGGTTAAAGACAAAAAGAAACTGCCATTCCTGATTTGCCTCACTTCTTGCTAAATGAGTTTTGCAACTGAGCACTTGCAATTTGACTTCTGTTAAAACTGTGTTGCTTGAGTGCAAGAGAAAGAGCAAACTATGGAGCTGCTCCAACACTCACCAAGCTTGAAAAATACCGTACCTCTAAAATCTATAGAAAAAATGGCCAAAACCCTCTCATCGAAGAGAAGAAAAGCCAACAGGCAAAATGTATTAGCATTCCTCTGTTCTTGGCCCTTTCTATATGTTATTTTTCCAGTGAAGGAGGCAATTCAGCTATTTGTGAAACTGCAATGATTCTCAATGATCATTAGAGTTTTAAAGGGTGGAAAACTGTCAGGACAACTTTTGGTCACTTATTAAGGGTTTTGGTGCAACATGTAAAGCTCAGTGTGGGACTCCCACTTCTCCTCCTGCACCAGGTAAGCTGATGCAGTTTGCCTGGGGGATGCTGCTGTCAAGATGACCTGTCAGTCAGACACATCTGTCATGTGACTGAAAAACTTTCCTTGACACCTGGGGATAAACACATCTTCCAAAACTTTTCTGTGTAAGGATTTACAGTTATCTTGACAAGTACCCTTTCATAAGTCCATTTTCTGTTTCTGCTTTCAGATAATTACTAAAGTATTTCAAAATGCAGACTGTTAAGAACAAATTGAAGGTGTGTCCTCTTCCCTGTACAAACCCAGAAACCTTTCCCAGGTAAGCTGAAATCAAGTTACTTCTCACAACACTTACGTGTGCAGGTTTTTAGGTCCTCATTGATGACAAATCCTTCAGAGCACTGACAGACATAGGAGCTATCAGTATTCAGGCACAGTTGCTCACAGCCATGATTGCTTTCCGCACAGTGGTCCACTCCTATTGATTTGTATTAATTGAAGAAATCACACTGGAGCCTTAGATACATACATTATGACACTAGATAGTACAAAGTGCCTTGGTAGAGCAAGGGAAAAATATCAGCACAGCTTTTTATTTCTGCAGTTCCCCCACCTATTTGAGTAACCTGAGTTAATTAACAACATCTAAGGGAAATGAACACAACAATCTCTTGGCAGATAATGAACCTGATGAAGTACAGATCTCCCTTGCCAAAAACCACAGAAGGAATCTAATGTGGAGAACCTTAAGTCCTGCCTGTTCTTACCTGCAGAATCATGCTTTCTTTCTCTCAAAAGCAAGACTCTCTTTTGTTGACCATAACATTTTCTCAGAAAGTACGAATATTAGTAACTCTTGAAATAGGAATTATGGCTTTTAGATTATTTCATAAACAGTAAATTCTTTTTCAACAGGATGAGAAATCATCAATTTAAAGCTTTAACCTGCCAACAGGTTCAAGCAGTTAAAGCTTAGTGGGGGACAGATACAAACGAGAGTGTCTCAATATGTTCCTTTCCTTGATTTTCCTATTCCTATTCCAAGATAAAATGGAATTTATTTTTTTTATTTTATTTTTTTGTCTTGTATGCAACTGGTTGTGTGATAGGGTAGGGGAAAACAGAGAGAGACATGAACTGGAATTAAGAATTATGTTGTCTCACAGAATGGACAGCAAAGCAGTAGTGTGAGGTACGTGCACTTGCAGATGTACTGTGTAATCTGCTGACTCTGTAAGTGCAGAAAAAGCATATATTAGGAAAAAAACTTTATACTGAACTTCCTCATAGTATTTTATTGCCAACTTGCTAATGGCTATTTTCAGTTATATAGGCCAAAATCACTCTAGCTGAACTTGATCAAAAGTAGTGGAGGTCCCTCAGACACAAACACAGTCTTGTATGTCTCTGTTTGCAAATCATTTACAGATGTGAACAGGCATGTCTGAAGCTTTTGCTTACATAAAAAAAAATAATCTGTACTTAATGTAAAATTACTTAATTCTAAATATCGCTATTTATTCGTTTATCTAACTAAGCAACGAGTTTGCAGTAATGGGTCCAGATTTACCATTATACATAGATAAAAGATATGTTGGCTTGAACAAGTGAAGCCATGGTGTCAGTTTTTACTAGGTAAAGCGAGTTCCAGCTGGAACATTCTCCTTTTTCCAAGAGTTTACATCATCATGAAGAGGCTTGTGTAACTTCTTACAGCCCAAAAAAAACGTGGAAAAAAACCATTTACTTCCCCTGCAGTATCTTCTGTGAAAAATTGCATCTGTTTGGCATCACCTTTTACAACACAAACACCCAAACTAATGTGAATTTCATCATTTGAATACTTTGGGTTCTCATGGAGAATCTTCTAACACACTTTTTCAAGGAGTAGTGTAATCACAAAGGTGCTAATTACCAGGCTTTAGAAACCAGTATACTGTAAATTTGATCATCATGTGTGCTTCATTACACGTGTCAAAAAAACACATGAGAAGGGAAAGGGACAGGGCAAAGTTCAGTATTTCTAAAAACAATGAGTGTCTTGGGGTATATTAATTTTTAGATATTCAACTTGTGATAGCCTGAAACCATAACCATTAAAAAGTTCAGAGTTCTTGCAGCACATCCACATTTCCCTAAATTTGGCTTTATCACAAACATTTTATTTAGAAATAATAACTCCCTGGCCTATCAACTTTTTTTTAATTTCAGTCATCAGTGTTCCTTTGGAAAAACATCTCATAAGTACAGCAGGGGAAAAGCTGGCAGTGTTTTAGACGATGTACAGAATGGTTCTCTGCAACAGAAGTATTTTCAATAAACTGGGTGATGTCAAGTGGGCAATGTCATTGGTTTTTTCTGGTGCAACACTGATCCTTTGTTTAGTAACATTCTTATTAGAAGAGGACATTTCACCAAACAGATGACTCAAAGCATAAACATATAGAAGGGGGAAGTCTCCACATCTTTCCACATATTAGCGTATATCTTTATCGGGTGTGCTGATGTTTACACAGCCCATAGCAATGGTGCAGATGTTCAACACTGTCTTTGCGTTAGACACCTTGGCTGAACACAGTCATTTGGATTGGAGAAGATGATGCTTTAGTTCTCTACTGGATCAGCGATCTCACTATAGCATTACTTCACTAGGCCTGGCTCATGGTGGACTTTACAGAAACATAGGCTTGCATAGCTCAGAAAGATCTCAAAAGGGACCCAGGAGTGTTTTCTCATTCTGTTCACACCTCATCCCACTGCAGTAACTCATTGCTGCAGTTCACAGGACACGCTCATTTCTGCATGTATTGCCATCATGTCATTGGGCATATCCAGGATGACACCTGCATACAAATGACTCTTCCATTTCAACCCATTCATGTTCACAGCCATACTGACTTAAAGCACAGAAGTTTACTTCTATGGAGAGAAAAAGAGTGAGGAATTCAAGCCGGCCATGAGGGTTTCTGAAGTAGAATGGCTTAGAAAAACTAAATTTTCTTAAACAATACTGGATTCTGTTCTTTGGACACCTGTTAAAGCTGATAGTGAGTTAAGGATCTGAGAGTGGATTGCAAACAATTGGCTACACAAGACTTCACTTTGACTCCCAGAGACCTGCTCCTGTAGTCATCAGAAGCCATGTATCATGGTGAAGGAGGAATGCTTGGTGCTAGTCACCAGTGATGCATTCTCCCTGATTTATAAAGAGGGCTTTAGCTTACCAGCTTATCTAACATGAGCCTTGTTATAATGATTTGGAATAGGAGCGTAATCCTGGAAATGTCACTAAGGTTAAGAATTCTGAAATGGGAATTATAATTTGCCTTTAGTTTGCAATTACATCCTTGGCAATGAATACTTTACACAATGCTGTTCTTTTTTTCCTGTGCTTACCAAGGCACATCCCATCTATAAGAACCTGAATGTATTAAGATAGCATTTAGATAATAAAAAACAGAATAGCATGGATTGCTGTAAAAACAGCACTGTGTAGACAAAGATGTTTCATGAGAACATGTCTTTGAAAGAAAATATAGCTCCAAAACCAGATTAATTTTATGAGCATCTAGAATATAATTATGTTGCTCCAGGCAAGCCTTTTATTCATAAAATATCAGCAACACATTTCTCCCCTCCAAGAACTGAGTCACCAGATCAGGCTAGTTCATCTTACTGAATATATTCTCCTTAAACCCTACATTGAAAATCTGCTGTGATTCAGGCCCCCACTCAAGAAGAGCTGTAACACAGAAGTCTTTTTAAAGTAAATAGTATGTGTGATTGGTTTAGAACCCTTATGTTGCTGAGGCTGTTTTTACAATTTTTTTAGTAAACTGTGGGGTTTCATGTGTGACATTCTGTTGATTTTAATAGCTACATTACACATGCAGTACTTTCCCAAGCTAATGAAATACATCTGTCCTTGGGTAAACCAACAGGGCAAAGCAAGGTAAATAATTTTTATTTTCTTTTTACAGCTGTTTGTGATACTTGTGACTACATGACAATGTCAGAAAGTTTCAAATAAGTAATGAACTTATTGGCTTTAAGCCACTCCTATGCTACTCACCAGGTTTTCATAAATCTTTTCAGAAAACATCTAATATACAATCTAGTCTACAAAACAGCAATAGTATATTTTTCCAGCTGGCTCAATTAAAATTCAAGTTTATAAAGAAACAGCTGTTTCAACTTTAATTATAGAGAAAACTTTCATTCCTTCAGAAGGGAAACCATTTACTGCAGGTTTAAGAAATGAAAGCAGATGAACTTCATGATGTCCAAAGAATTACTCACTTTTGCATGTTTTCTGATCTGGATTAAGTCTAAACCCTTCTTGGCACTGACAAAAATAGGAGTCATCTGTATTAACACATTCCTGTTCACAGCCATGGTCCTGAAGAGCACAATAGTCTGGTCCTAAATGAGGAAAACACTGTCAGTGATGAATACAATTCCTCAGAAATAATCTAGGTAAAAAAATCCAGTTACTATGCTTTATTTTCTTTAGCCTTTTTCCCCCCCCCAGGCACCATTCTGTCTTTTTGCTATATTGTTTCAAACTATAAAAATAAAATGTTTCTTTTTTCCAATTATCTGCTGTACTCAGATATACCTGCTATGTGTACTTCAATGAATTCTCCAAAAACACAAGTACTACATGCAGTAGATGTATTAGAATCTTAAATATTTCTTAACATTTTGCAGCTAAGTAAGTCCTATACATTGCCTCATCAAAATTGCATCTTCATTTTACGCAAAGCAAGTTAGATACTATCTGTAATAAATGCACAAATACGCATTTGAATGTTGCTCATCAAAACAGGATGATCAGGTCATCAGGAGCATTGGTGTTTTAACAGCTCTGTGTGCTGCTACACAATTTTTCCATTTAAAATGCTCATGAAAGGGAAGATCAGCAAAGTCCAGAAACAGCTCCCACTTGCGTATAAAGTACATTAAAAACGAAAATAATCATGCAGTAAGCACTGGGGTATTTATCACACAATGTTTACTACTATTGATGAAGTCAAAGAACCTAACATTCACTTACATGCAGTGTCTGGCCATCACTTAGTTTTATAGCAGTGGATATATATATCAGTTAAATTTATACTAGTGAAAGAATGGTCTTAACCCCTCATCACTGCTAAATATAGATAAATAAGTCACAAATCAAGTAAGTCCCATTTTTAAAGACATCCAGGCACTTCTGAACACCTCATTACACAACCTGAAAACTGACATTCAGAGGTTAATTATTATTTCCACAGGTAATTGGCATTCTGAGGCAGGAACTATTATTTCTTTGTGTGTGTGGCAGGCTAATGCAATTGAGCCTTTATATATGATGAAAGCCCTTAGCAGTAATAAGCCACTTGTATTTTCAGGACAAACAAAGTGGAATGTGACTTTCTAAGAAAACATGAGAGGAGTATTTTACCATTTATGAACTCCATGTTTTATATTTATAGAACATTTCCTTTACCAAACCTTTTTATGACAGCATATGTACATAGACACATACACAACAGGGATCTTACCCGTTCACTAAAAAACCAATTAATTAGAAAATATGGCTTGTTCAAGAGTGCACTGGAGAGACAGAAACCATAAAGCCATGTGTGTGCACCAGACGAATATAACTGTATGCCTTCTGGACCTTCTCAGTGCTGTGTGCAGTTAACCTGCCCAAATTCTTGCTAACTCAAGTGTGCAGGACACACTTTTCCTGGGTAACTGATTCTGAAGATGACCACAAGGAGTTGAAAAAAATATATTATTATCTTTGTTGGAACCTTGAGGCTATTATGCTGGGAACACTAAAAACACATTTCACGGGGCGTCATTGAGACAGTCCATTAAAGATGCTAACAGAAGGCCTTTCCAAAAGCTACAGGTGATGTGAACCTGCCCACAACTCAAACAGGGGCCTTCCCTAAAGAAGAACAGTTGAGGCTCAGCACCCCTAAGTACAAGCAGAAGCTAACATCTGTCCTCCTGAGGGGAGCAGCAAGAGTGGCAAAAGTCCCCTTAATAGTTAACATAGTAGCTGGGAATGATCTCTTCCTGCCTCACTGATAATCTGAAATTGCTCCTCTCTTCCAGCTACACACAGAGTACTCCACTGGTGTCTGCAGGGTTGCTCTCACGAACCTTGTTCCTTGTATTTTAATGTAAGAAGTTTGGAGTAATTCCCAGGGAAAACATCTGTCAGATATGCACGACCATACTGATAACTCTGACATTTTCAAGATTTTCTTTGTAGCCATAATCATGAAAGCTTACTTTCTATTTAAGAACGGAAAGCCAGGATGCTGAGATAATCTTGAGCTGGCACCCCAGACTCAGGACTGCTTGCTGATGCAGAGATCTGGTCTGGCATGGGCATGAGTCTTGGCTAATAGGCAATCATGCCTGAGATTCAGTATGTAAGCCAAACATAAGAAATTCATGTTAAAGGTTTTAAATTTACAAACATTTTAAATCCAGTGATCTGAAGTCTGTTTCTTCATGTTGTTTATGCTGACTCAGAGGCAGAGTGATTCACAACACATGGGAGCCAGAGGATTCTTTTGCTCTGAAGAGCTCTCATGCTGTCCTGACTTTCACAGAATTAAGATCTACACAGTTCCTTCATTCATGCTCTATTTTATTAGCAAGGCACAGAAGATATAAGGTGTAAGGAAAACTGGCTTATTAAATTTTATTTATGCTTAGATTCAAGACATGCATCTTGAAAGAGAATGATGTGACGTATCTCCCTGACTATTCCTTCAAATCAATCTCTATGGCCTACCATGCCCAGTCACTTTTAATTTTTTCTTCATTGTAACCTGATGGAATTTTCTCCCTTAACTTTAAACTTATTTAAAGCATTTACAAAAAAAACCAGATTTCAGTTAACATGGCAGTGATGCACAAAGCTGTGAGAAGCTTGTCTGTGCCCTCTGTCCCTTGGCTTGGTACCTGCTTTTAATGTCAGGCTCTCAACCTTGGTGCTTGCCTGAGCTATATTATAGGTATGCCTGTGCCTAGCCTTCCATTTTGCTGATCACAACCTGCTGACTGGCTAACTTGATCTTCTGAATTAACCTGAGACTTCTCTTGATGCTATGGACTTGTCTGGTGGTCAACTGCACTGCTGGCTGAGCCTGTTTACTGTCGCAGGGCCTGTTTTGTTCCTCTTCTTCAGAAACTATGAGACCAAAGGTCTTGCCAGAGAGATTACTGCCCCTGCTTGACTTGTAGCAATCCTTAGCTCCCATACAGCACTCCCTTGCAGAGCAGTGTACTTTTGTGTTCTATTTTAAAGATCTCCATTCCACAGAGATCCAAGATGAAACCACAGATGTGCCTGCTGAGAGTTTCTGGTCAAGATCAGAGGGGAAATGACAATGGGAATGTGGTGGTGAAATCTGTTACCCCAGCTTACCAAAAGGTGAGTACAAAGAGATAGCAGAAGGCTCCAACTCATAGGCTCTTGGTTTTTTGCCCAGTGATTGCTGGGTGGGTGCACAGTGGCAAGGAAGACCATGGTCAAGCTGGGAAGTCAGTCTGCAGGTCAGGTTCTGGATCAACAAGGGCTATTGCCAGGCTAGCTGGAGACTGCATGTGACATATCTGGTTCAGTTCTGGAACAAACCTTTCCCTTCTCCCTCCAGTTAAACGGAATAAACTGAAGAGGCCTCAACAGAGACCTACTGCTGGGACACAGTGCACCTGACTTATGCAGAGAACCTGAGGAATCTGATCTTAATGAGTTTGGTGGAAAGGAAGGTATCTAATTGTAGCCTACAATTACTTCTTGTATGTCATTACAAAGGTGATGGAGCTAAACCCATCGTCCTAGTGCCAGGTAATGTAACAATGAACAGTGGTCACCACTTGTGGCTTGGGTGATTACCGCTGGACATGAGGAAAATGTTTTCCATTAGAGGGATATTACAGCAGTGAAGAAGGTTGCCCAGAGAGGTTCTGGACTCTCCAGTGGAGATTTCTGAGACTCAACTAGACAAAGCCATAGCTGACTTGATCCCCAGTTTGTGGCAGTTCCACTTTGAAGAGGAAGCTAGAGTACATGACTTCTAGAGATCCTGCCCAACCAGCATTTGCAAGCTTTCGTATTTCCAACATAAAGATAGCAGCACTTGGTCAGACTGAGTTTATATAGCTCAATGTGCCATCTCAAGCAATAGATACCTAAGTCAGAGGACAAAGATAGGACAAGCATAAAATACTACCTTCTCAGCTAGTCTCTCAGCTTCCACCATTCAGTGCATCAGCAATTTAAAAAGGTTAAAACAATTCATACAGCTAGACCGTAAGCTAAAACCACTCAAGACATCTAAAATGTTTATGTAATTTTAAGATCTTTGTTCAGTTCAAACTGGTGGAGAAAACACTGTTTAAGATCCACATTCTTAAATTGGAGGAATTAACAAAAATTTGTGCTTGGGGAGTGGAAAGCACTTACACTATAGTAAGATTTCAAAAACACATGGATGTGGAAGTATATGAGAATTTATCCAGTCCTTAGCTGACAGACACTTGACAAATGAACAACTTCATGCAATCTACAAGCACCTTGAATCAGTACAAACTGTACTCTGGCCCTTGGGGAAGCATGAAATTCATATCCTCTGACTCGGACCGTCTAAAAATTAGGTGTCTAGTCTGGCAACTCATCAAGGCTCAATGATATGGATTAAATTCACCACTGGCCTCAGCAGTTCCGCTCACCCAAACTACTGGTATTTGTCTGCTTACAGACACAATAGTAACATTTCTTTATCATGGCCCATATTTATGAAGAAAGGTAACTAGGAAGGTGCATTACGGTTTTCCCTTCACATTTCCTGAAAGTGAGTTATGACATTAGACACAGTGGAGGCTTTAATTTGCGTTGCCAATTACAGGAAGCCTTGGCAAGAGTACTTTCTGGTCTGTCAGTTCCCCTCCACTTTATATTCACTCCTAACTCTGGTAATTTTTGAACATGTTAGCCTGGTATCAATCAAATTTGACAAACAACAGACAAGCTAAGTCATGAAGTTATTTACAACATGGTGGAAACATGGAAGCTTGGTAGAAGATACTGATGTTGCCAGAGCTTTAGCTCACTATCAAAAAACTCACTTTTGAGAAAAAAACATGGGAAAATAGGCTGCAGTGTTTGTGTTCTCTGATTGTGGAACTGTTCTATTTAATTTTAGCTTGTCTTAGAAACCAAGCTGATTATAAATTCCCTTGTACAGACTTGTTTACCCAGCTAGGGAGATGATATTCTAACTGAAAAGTCTGGATAATCAAAGAGACTATGCAAGACAAAGCTTTGGGCTTTCACTGTTGAAAAGGAGCCTGGTTTTATGTTAAAAACTTCCTCTTCATAGGAGGGACCCCTATCCTTAGCCTTCCCCATGCAAAAAAAGCCCTATTCCCTGTACTTGCAATGCTTTCGACCTTTGGCTTCCAGGGCACTCCAACATTTTGTATGCTTGACGCATTATTCATTTTTCCCAGGACCAGTGTGAGTGTTATAGCTGAGAACTGGAAGACAGAAGAAGTACAGACTGTTCATAATTAAACCTTATCACAACTTACTTCTGCAAGTTCTTCTGTCTGGATTTAAAATGAACCCTGGATGGCATCTACAGTAATAGGAGTCCTCAGTGTTAACACATTCATGTTGGCAACCTTGGTTATCCAAAGCACAGTAGTCTACAACTGAAAAAGAACAAGACCAACAGGTACAATTAGAAAAAGAAAATTAGAACTATTATGTATAGATATTACAATACATATTAGACACAGTACCTATAAAAAAAGGAAAACCTGGTATAATTTCTGTTCTGAAGAGCCTTTCTAGAAAAAAAGTGCACTTTCAATACCAATTGGTAAATCAGATTTGATATGAGTCCTGGACCACTTTTCCTATTCTTTGAACATTTATCAACTCCCGGATTATCAGGAGCCTCCTCAATGTGTTTCCTCTGATCTAGAAACCATTCCTTAGTCAGTAACTTTGTCCAGATGTTCACACTGTAGACCAGGGCATAGCAAAATTTGATTGATTTAGTTTTGTCTTCTGTCTCTCCAGTCCCAGTCCTGGAATTACTCTACTTTTCCTCAGTTCCCTCTGGGCTGTATTACTTCTCAAGAGCTGTATAGCAGACCCATGGCAATACCTTCTACAAAGAGGATTATCACAGTACACTCATTTCCTCTAATACGCTCCAGATTCATCCTGTACAAAGCAGCTGCAGCTATGAAGCCTGAGAGCTTCAGGCGGATATTCGACACCGATATTTTGCTTATATAATGCCTTTTGTATGAGAGAAATAAAATATCATAGCTGGTCTGGTCACTTATTTCATAAGTCTGGTTACACAAACCTATATTTACAGGATATATTGTCAAAGGGTAATAAGGTAATACTTTTGAGTTTACTCAGTCAAGCCCATTAAAAAGTGCTAAAAAAATATAATCATTTAACTTCTTTAATTTCTTTGCAGGTTAAGCTGTTTCTTCACAAAGAAAGTCTGAGAATAAACTAGATTAGTCACAGTGCAGGTGTTCTGTCCCCAGAGAGCTGCCAAGGCCACATTAGGCAAGTTTAGCTGACTCTCTCCAGAAAACAGTAATGCACTCAGCTTCACACAGACATTTAATCAGACAGGTTCCCTTCTCTGCCAACTGAGTAATTTTGTCATTACTTTATACTGCTGAGCCTCCTGAATTGCTTTAAGAGGCAGTAATTTGTTTTAATGAGATGAGTTCCTTCTTCAGTAGCACTACCTTTGCAAACCATGACGTATACTCAGGTGTGCTAAGATATTCGGTCAAGGTCATCTCGTCATGAAAGCAGATAATCCATTTAGCTACTTTGAGAGAGCTTCTTTTAACCCCTTCGGAATATTTGTGTTGACTTAAGTCAAATTAGACCTCTTACGGGCTACTGTGTAAGACCATTTTCCTGGCAAGCGTCTTCCTGTTTCCAGACTGAAGAGCTTAATATAAAAACATATTTACTGAATATGTATTTCAAGGATATAATTTATCATACAATTACTCAGCTTTCCTCTTAAATTAATTCTGACCACATGCACATTTACAAGTGTTTTAAAAGACACATTAAGAAATAAGTAGGCCAAAGAATATATAATTTTTTCTATCTAGCACATAGCTGGGAAGCAGCCCATATGGATTGCTACATAGTCACCTCCTCCTCTGCATTTAAACTCAAACAAAATGCATTTCTATCACAATACCTGCAACTGCCTGACAATGGTTATGAAGTTTAGACTAGAATAGACTAGACTAGCCTAGAACAGAATAGTTCCAGTTGGAACATCCAGTAGAATGATCATCTAGTCCAACTTCCTGATCAATTCAGGGCTGACCAAAAGCTAAAGCATGTCATTATAGGCATTGTCCAAATGCCTCTTAAACACTGACAGGCCTGGGGCATCGACCATCTCTCTAGAAAGCCTTTTCCAGTGTCTGACCACCCTCTTGGTAAAGAAGTGTTTCCTAATATCCCATCCCATGGCTCAGCTTTGAACCATTCCCCCATGTCCTACCACTGGACACCACGCAGAATAGCTCAGCACCTCCCTCTTCACTTCCCCTCCTCAGGAAGTTGTGGAGAGCAATGAGGTCACCCCTCAGCCTCCTTTTCTCCAAAACTAGACAAGCCCAAAGTCCGTAGCTGCTTCATCCAGCCTTTTCACCAGCTTTGCTGTTTGAAAGAGGTCCTAGAATACTTTACCCATCCCATTCAAGGCCAGGTTGGACAGAGCCTTAAGTTACATGGTTTAGTGCGAAATGTCCCTGACCAAGGCAGGGGAGTTGGAACTAGATGATCTTAAGGTCCTTTCCAACCCTAACTGTTCTATGATTCTATGATTATTACTATCTGAGCAACTATGACCCTAAGCACTTTCAGATTACAGTTTCTGAAGGGAGGAACTGTGCCTTCTTATGGCTATGCAGCTGCTAATGTACTGTGGACAGAAAGGGGAGGAAAAAAAAAACCCCAAACCCAACAACAAAACAGGTAACTAATTTTTCCAGGCTTTCTTTTATTCCATTTATAGCCTTCAGGGGACCTCTTATACACAAAAGTAGATCTGTTGGCCTGTAAGACTAACGAGTGTAGCAATTTAAATAATGCCTTTCCAGTAACACAATTAAGAAGTGAGAACATTAGCTTGACAGTTGCTTTTGGAACTAAGTATTATTCCCTCTTTCAGTAATTTCTGTATACAAATTGCCCCATTTTCAGACAGGGTCAGCCTTGCAAACTGGCACTATCAATCGACCTACATATTCATTTCCCTTTTAGCTTCATATTTCATTTCTGCGGTACTTGCTTAGAAGGGAAACTTGTCAACAGCATTCCATTCAGCAAGTAGGTAAGTTGTCCATGGAGTTAAATCTTCCTGAAAAGACTGAGAAAAATTATAAATCTGTATTTCTTATATTGAAGTACTGTAATCCTTTAGTTGGTATGAACAAAAATACACACAGTTTCTATAAAAGCAGAATAATATTTTCCTAATTGATTTAAGTTTCATTATTTTCATATTTCTGCACTGAGTGATGAGACATACACTAGAATGAACATCTAGAGATCTCACTTTTAATGTTAGTCCATACCTATTTCAATATGAAACTTTTCTAAAGGATGAATTAATGACTTTTTTAGTGAGCAAGCAATTAATTCAGTTGTCATCTCCCCATGTTTCTTCCACCTTGTTTTTCTTAAGTGATGAGAGCCATCTTTTACTTCCAGTTACCAGTTCTGCATTCCAGGTGCTTACATTGCCCTCTCTGGACTGCGGACAGCATGAGTCACCTTTCTCTTGCATTGCTGTTTTACTCCTGTGATATTTATACAGGTTATTCAGGCTTAGGAGAATGAAGTAAGTTAAGGAGAAGGGTAGAAGAAAAGGTTAGGAAGAAAAGGTGACAGAATAAGTAAAGGCATAAGGAAGATGAAAAAGAACGTGGGGGAAGAGTAGAGCAGACTCATGGAAGACTTTTAAGAACTTAGAAAGCAGCCAAAAAAACTCTAGTGGTGCCAGGACTGCAGAGAGTTGCCAACACCCTGTTAGGAGAGTAGATCCAAAGCCCAACAGCTGCAGCAATATGGAGAGAGTCTAGCACCAGTGCCAGGGAACAGAGAACAGCATGTCCAGCAACACCGAGAAGGTAGAGAGACAGTATCCAGTATTATGATTGAGAAAGAATGGCTTATTAGCACCAAACTTTAACTGGCAGGATTTTGTTCATGTGGAAGGAGGGCAGTTAAAATGAAAAGCTGTTTAAAAAGGCAAAGATCTCTGCCAGCCGTACTTATCACTGCACAGACAGTTTAGAACATTGTTTAGCTTACAAATACTTTCCCGAAATCTAGCATGGGATGAAAAGCTCACGAGAAGGCTAATGGACTAGTCAAAAAGATAATACCAAAAGTATTTACTGTGTATAAATGGAGAAGAAATGTGAGATACTGATACACTAATAGAGAAGGAAGTATGTTTTTTGTTAAACAATTATTATAACGTATTTCCACACTCACTCTTTTGAGTTGTATTTCTTAGAGCTGATGTTTGCTTCTTTACTGTCTATAGCAAAAATGAAAGGCACATAGCAGATGGCTTCTTAAGGGGGGCTAAATTTTCCTTAAAGCATCTTCCCAAAAAGAGTTTAAAATCTCTCCTGGCATGACAACAAAACCGAGTAGGAAATGGCAAGAAATTGTCTGCTTTCAAGTTTTTCCATGTAAGATTTCTGTCTGAAAGGGAGTTACCAAGTTTGTCTGGCTTTGTTCAGTTTTTAATGGCCACATATATCATGCCAGTACATTGCTGGCCACCTACATGGATCTAGGATAAAACATCTGGTGTGTTATTTCAAAACACCGATGTTACTTTCTGTGTGAAATTAGCTGAAACTATTTTCCCAAGCCACCATTCATTATCAGTAAAGGCCTACAAACATGCTAGTATGTATTCATCCTTATCTACTGCTCACAGAGAGGAGAGCTTCCCATCAATGTCTGTGGCTAAATTGGATATTAATTTACATTGAATTTCCCTTTGGTTTGTGTCGAGATAAATGTGAATTGTTAAACTCATACTCACCAATACAATTCTTTCCATCTGCATCAAGCTCATACCCTTCATAACACTGACAGACGTAAGACCCAGGTGTGTTCACACAAATCTGCTCACAGGCATGTTTCTCCACAGCACAAAGGTCCTGAGCTACAAAACATAATTGCATGAGTATGAGATTCTTTGACTTTCTACAACATACAGGCAGACTATAAATCAAAGCTAAATTTCAGGAAGCTATGAACAGCTCTTTAGATATGAGCTCATTTCAACACAGAACATGCCAATGTTCCGTCACACAGTGAAAGCCTCACGCCAGCAGGAACAATCACTCCCAGCTGAGGAGCTCATTCCTTCAGCTGAAGGCACAACTATTGTTGGGCCAGTGGTGCCTAGCAGAGTTGCTTGACTGTATGTCTCTCTAAAAGTCTGAAGGGCATTCTTCAGGGCTTTTTGGGAAAAAAATAATTGTGTTTAATTGTACCGTTTAGGGGTTTTTTTTTCTGTTTTTGCATAACCCTCCTAGAGAAATGATGACAAGGTTGGAAAGGAAAAGACAACAAAAAACTGGGAGCTATTTCATTTCTGAGTTTTACAATTTTTCAATTTTCTCTAAAATACCATAGCAAGTTACCCCTCCCAAGCAAAAGATCTCATTAGAAAAATTACTATAACAAATGAGGTCAGTTCAGCATCTGGCTGAATGAAGCACATTGGGCTTTCATTTCAGTAGACTAAAGCTTTCTGAGAACTCTGAGTTTCCCCAGTGAAATCTTTGGAAAACAGAGTACTTTGCGTTGCTCAGAATCAAGACTGCTCAACACATAGTGGTCATTTACAGTTACGAAAAGGCTTTTGGATCATGTTTGAGGAAACTAGCCAAGCAAATGTGAATTTTCTTTTATAGCTGTCTGCTTCGTATCAAGCAGCATGATGAACAGCATAAACAGTCGTTTAACTCTCTTGTTCCAGTATAAACACCCACAAGAAGGTAATTTTTCAGCTTGGTTCAGCTCCATTTCCTCTTTTGTACTGTTTTGTGTATTAATGTAAGATTTGAACATCTCTAGAGAAGAATGAAAGAGATAAGTTAAACAAACACAGTGTAATGAGTAAAGAATAGCCATTATCTGACACAAACACTCTTTTCTAGAAAAGTTAGACCAGAGTATGTGAAAGGAGCATCCTCCTCATGGATGCAAAAGCATCTTATTGAAATAAATGTAAGAATGTTTCAACAAATCACAGATATGGTAGGTTTTTTTCCTTCAATGCAAGAAGATTTTTTTTTAGAAATAAAACATATCAAGGAACAAAACTATCATCTGTTCAAAAGAGAAATGTACCCTTTTCCAGCCTGAAACTAAGTTGTCAATTCTTTGCTGATTGAAGCCATTTGGTTAAGGGTTTTTAAGAACTGAATACTATGGTGTACTCTCACAACATTAAAAACAAGAGAACAGAAGAACGAAAACAGAGTATAACTTTAAGTACTTTCCATTTATCTTTTCTGCACTGTTTAATTTAGAAAGTGTTAAAATACATATGTAAAGAAACTATTTGCTCATGAAAGAGCTACAAACACATCCAAACCTTAGATAAATACATCCTGTTTATGTTGATCATGTATTGCACTGAAGTTAAACATGAAGATTTACTTTACTCAGAGGTCAAGTGAAGAACATGTCCCTGTGCACTTGTTGACAACCAGCAGTCAGTGAGAGTAACTAAAATGGCCACAGATTGTGATGGTTCTGCTCACCATGCTTCTCCTTAACTCCAGAAATAAGCTGATCAGTTTGTCCAGGCTTGGTCCCCTTTCCTCATGAATTCCTTTACTCCTCTGGGGAGTTTTTAGACACAAAGTTGTGACCTTGTCCAGACTGGTATTGTGTAATCTCCGTCTTTCACCAGCAATTTGCACCATCCTAGCACATTTAAGGCCAGTTTGATGGCTCTCAATATTAGATTTCCAGTGCTAACTGCTAAAATTGTTTCATAGTTTGGTAATGTAGAAAGAAGTCCATTAGAAGTAGGCTACAAACACACTGAATGATTCATTTCCCTTTCACATTTAGCAAACTGCAATCTAGTATCATCTGTTTGGTGATCAAAGCAAGAACACAGTCAAACACATCGTGTGACAGGTAAGTGGGGAAAAATAGTCATAGCTAAAAAAATAAGTAAAGCAATGCAGCAATGGGCTTTGAAAAATAGTAGAGAGAAATGAGATTGAGGTCTACTGTGCACTTGTGCTACTGTGTCACCGGGAGGAAAACTACACACTATTCCAAAACTCTTCAAAATTAACCTGTAATTTAAAGCAGTGCAGTACCCAAAAGCTGGCTGATAAAAACTATGAAAATGTAACACAACAAAAAAGGTGACACAACAGAGAAGGAATTTTTCATACATGTAATTAAATTTATTTCTAATTGACTCACACAAAAGAATTCAATAGTCAAAATTGATGTTAGGCATAAGGATAGGGACAATGTGTGAGATGAAAAATTTTGAATTTAAAATAATCTGTAGAAAGTCAAAAGCAAAAGAATTCCTTCTAACAAATTCTTTAATAAACTCAATAGCATGAGGAGACTTTAAAAGAAAGATTCAAAGAATATAAAATTTTAAAATTAAAAGCATTTTAAGAAGGACAATATGAAAAGAACAAGTTAGAGAACATTACTGAAATGTGATTACATAGTTGGAGCCATCATTTGGGATTCTGACCACCCTCTTTCTGAAAAGCTATAGCAAATATGCAGAAGCAGAGAAAATTGGCTGTGTGAAAAATTGTTCTTGTCACTATTCTTGTCTTGGCTCAGCTGCTAAACTAAATAATAATTAGGAAATATTCCAGATTGGATTGAAATCTTTTGTGTCTTTTTGAGGGGGGAAAAAAAACCCAAAGCCAAAACACCATGAAGAAAATGTTAAATTTGTTCCACTTAACATGAAACATTCCCCTGTAACTTACACACATGCATATGATAAATGCCTACGTTTGGTGAAGGATGCTGGTGAGAAGGACTAGAAAGTAAAGATTCCTAAAAGTAACTCATCCTGTAGCGTGACAACATAGGTGTCCCACTGCACATGTAAGGACTCTAATCCCCAAGTTGCAGATTCACCTCAGATACTGACATACTCACTGTTTCAGTGGTCATTAAGCATCTGATATAGAATACAACATTAAGCAAGAGAGAGTAAGAACCTGCTAATCCCAAGATACCTGATTGTTTTACAGCACTCTCCTGAGGTGTGGAACATGCAAGTTCAAGCACAAGGATAGGATTTGAGACTTAATCCTTCACCTTCACTCTAAATTATCAGTTGTGAGTACATCCTATGCTCTCACCATGACTGTCTCCTCCAGTTTTTTGAAAAGATGTTTTCCAAAATTTTTCTTCTGGCTAAAATCAGTTTGGCAAATTTAACTTGAATCCATCCACTGTCATGGGATAAGAAACTGCATTTTTAGCAAGTACATTTTCCACAAGAAATTAAATATAGTATTACATTATTTCTTTAAAATAATGGTGGATATAGAAATAAATACCCATCTAATGTAGTCTGCTGTTAATTACTAGGAAGCAAGTTAAAATGGACAAAAGAAATACTGCTTACAAAGATCAAAGAGTGAAAACCAGTTTATTATTATAAACTATAAAGCTAATTATTTAAAACTGAAAAAAAATCAACCCTTTTAAAGAAGGAAATGAGAGCATAAACAAGACTTTTGAAACTATTCTTTGAACTGTTGCAAGCAGCAGTTAGGAAGAGCTTGTCTGAATGGCAAATTATTTCACAGTTCTCTAATATGGGGTTTATTGCACCTTTCTGTACTACTTAGTACTGGCTGCTATCTAGACAAGTTACTGAAGTAGTTGGATTCACCTCACGTGAGATGATAAAACAGTTTTGTCTTTGATTGTTGCTTCACTGTTGAACTTACTACACCAATAAAATTCAAACGCAATTGTATCTAGTTACAGCGTATCTCTGCAGAGCTGTTTATAAAAATTAGCTTGATGCATTTCAGAAAGATTTGTAAGAACTTCCATTATCCAAAACAAGAAAAAGAATTATAACTTCCCCTTTTTAGACTCTTTCTTATAATTACTATCAATTATATCTGAGCTCAGTCCTTAAAGGGTATGTGATATTAAGCACTTTTTTAGAGCACGAAAGAGAAAAGTTAAGAAAGATAACATACTGCTGCAAGTCTTCTGGTCAGCATTCAGAATGTATCCTTGTTTACATCTGCATAGGTAGGAGCCTGGGGTGTTTATACAGAAGTGATCACACTGATGTTCAACTATACTGCACATATGGGGCACTGAAAGAGAAAAAGTAAAATGTTATTAACTGCTGGTCTTACTTGTGGTCACAACTAAAATAAATAAAAAGTATAGAAGATTTTACTGAAGCAATTCATAAGCTTCAAAGTAAGAGTTGACAGTAAAGACAAAAATGGAAGCTTAAGCCTATAAGATTATTAAAAAATCCTTAATAAACAGTACTATGAATTTATTCCTAAAAAAAAAAATAAATCTAGGAATATTTTCTGTCTGGTTGACATTGGTGACATGTTTTTGGACATGAAATTTCATGTGAAATGGGGATATAAACAGAATTAAAATACACAGTACAGTATCTGGAAACAGTAATTACTTGCTGGTCCCAAGAAGAAAAACTTAGAAAATATTCAAACTTAGAAAATAAGTAGAATTTAAGTACAAACTGTTCTAGTGGACATTCAAGATCTCGAATGAAGAAAATCATCACACAGCACAATACCGAAGAAGAATGACTAGAAAACAACTTGATGACGAATCATCAAACTACTTGCTTAATTATTAATACCGAGAAACATACAAGCAATATATGACAACACCAAGGTCATGCGCCTCCAAGCTCCAGTAAATGGGAGCTGAGCTGAGCTGCACTCTAGAGTCTAATTTTAATGTTTGTATTTTTTGTCTCTAACAGCAAGTAGTAAAAAGCAACAGATTGAGACAGTAAAAAAGGAAAAGAATAGTGGGCTCATTCTGACAAATTCATTGCTGAACTATTTTCCTTCAGTATTTGGGATCTAAGAAATCTCCTTGATTATTTTCTTCCCACTGAAGCATTGCTGTAACAGAGGTGAATGACTTCCCAGGGCACATTTTGTGGAAAATCTATTTTCTCAACAACAATTAGGGATTGATATGCTCCTTATTCTACTAGGTCGACAAAGCTCAAAATTTATGGAATAGACATTAACAGTAATCTTCCAGGAGCCACAACAGAAGCCTGATAAATAACTTAACATGTGGTATGTGTGGTACTGTGGGGGGTGGGGGTGGGGGGAGAAGTGATTTTGAGATACATACCAAGTATCCGGTCTTTGGAATGGTAACCAGAGTTATGCATTTACACAAAACGAATACAAAACCCACCACAATTCCCAAATATTTTAATCAGCTTTTTGGATCTCATGATTTTCTGCCATAATAAAACTTCTCAAGTACTTTTATTTATGTGAATACAGACCTGCTTGGACTTCTCTTTTCATCTTTCTGCCATTCTGAAAATGAAGTTTATCAGAGGATATTCTCTAAACAGACATTTCCTCCTGGCTATATTGCACTGGCTTTCAACATCAGGTATGGCCTTTTATGACCAAAGAACCATTTTCAGATATGACAAATGAAAAATATATTCATTTCAGTAGTTCAAGCATCAGAATATCTCACCATAAACTAAAGCTATAGAATGTAAATCTGTAGAACATTACTGCAAAAACAGTCAGTCCTGCCATAACAAAAGAACATAAGGTTGCAAACCAGAGTACTAAAAAATGAGAAGGGAAAATAGAAGCATTCAATAATAGGCATCCTAATCACTCAGCCCCTTCTGAGAATGTAGTTACCATCTGTTACCAATTTTCTGATACGCTATCACATAAATTTTTTTCCAAAGTGTCTCTGTTGCACCCATTTAAAAGAATCAGTGGTACTCTGGTCATCAGTCCGTGCCATTTGTGCAACCTCGTTCGCTGCAGAACACAGCTGTGGACTGAAGTAATAGAAAGGATGATCCCATAGTTAAAAGAATTTGAATGTGAGCCTTGTGAATCAGATTTTATCCCTGCCTATGTCACAGGGTCCTTATTTGATTTTGAGCAAGCCAATAATATCAACATCTTCAAGCAAGCATAAACCTTCACAGATTCAGTGTGATTCATGTGTCCCGACAGATACACCTGTATCTGGGTTTGCAAGAATGCAGGGCGCTCTCAGCTGCAGTGGTGTTCCTCCAATGTAAAATGGGGATGACACCACTATCTACAGGAGAATAATAGAGACTTTACATGCTCCTGACTGCTCCATCCCCATTTCTTTATCTTCTTTCTAGTTTTCCACACTCATCTTACTCCTCGTGCCTCTGATTTCCCAGGATAATGTTTGCTTCTCTTTTACCTCGCTGATCGGTAACTAAGAGAGGCTGCTGGGATCCCGTGGGTTCAACTGTCGTTTCTGACACCCCCAAACC
>NW_009927762.1:14477-24649 GCF_000696875.1 Nestor notabilis | reverse complement strand
GCCTGACTTGGAAGAGGATGGAGCACAGACAGTTTATTTGGAATCTTCTGAGAATATAGCTGATAGGCACTGAGTGATCTCTGCCACATATGGGTAAACAGTAGCTAACTTGGTCTGCTTTTTATTTTTCCCACAGAGCTTCATCACTTGGCCAGAAACCTGGAATCTTCACAGGAACTATGAAAACACATTATCATGGACATGAAGACAATCCAGACACAAGGAAAGCTCAGGTGCCATGGTCTTTTCCCACAGCATGAAGGCCAGCAGGCTGCGTGCCAGAAGACTTGACCAGAGGGTTGCCTTCAATTGCTCTAGCAAAGAAACAAGGTGTCCAGATGTTTGACTACAATGATATTGCCTCTGGGTACGCACTGGGGAGGACTTAAAAAAACTAACCATGTTTCCCAGGAGGAATGCAGGTGCTTTAGGAAACAGAGCCTACGGATTCTTACGCTGCTCTTTTGAAATTCAGCAAGCTGAACGCTGCTTCACAGCCCAGACTCAGCAAAATATTAAGGATCCTATCAGTAACTGAGTCCCTTAACCTGAAATCCATAAGAATCTAAGAACTTAAATTCTCTGTTGCATCTGGGTCAAGTGCGTTTTTGAATCTCACTTTCAATTCCTGACACAACAAAGGTACTGGAGGCATTACCTGACAGAAGGAGGCAGCAGCAATCCTTGTCACCTCCCATACTCCTCCATCTGTGTGTGTGGGGTGTTTTTATTGAGGATCACATGTGTTTGGATTAAAAGTGAGTTATAAAACTCTAATACATTTACTGGACACTGCCTAATCTGAAAAAAAAAAATGAGTAAGTGGTATTTGTACTGGATTTATTTCTAAAATGCAATTAAAAAAATTCAATAAGATGAAGTTCTGAAGCATTCTGCTGTTCATTCCATTTAAACTCTCAATCCATGTTTAGTTTACTCTTTCTTGGTTTTTAAATGTATCTTACTACACCAGCTAATTATACAGCAAAGAAGAAACAGGGGAAAAAAAAATCTATTATCTGATGAATGTCTGTGATGGAGTTTTGTGCTGATGCTGTTCAGCTGGAGTTTTGTGCTGATGCTGTTCAGCTGGAGCCCTGTTAGTCTGAAACAATTTTGGAAAAGACCAAGTAAGGAAAATTCTCCAGCCTATCTCAACAATAAGTCTCAGTTCTTTTCTGGCAAAACTGTCCCTAGGGATGAGTGAGCATTCAACCCCACCATGCGTTCTTTTTCTGGACTCTGCTGAAAATGCCTCAGCTTAATGCCAAATCTGTATGAAGATCTTTCAGATCTGTCTCAGGAAAAAATAAAAAACAAAATTATATTAAGTGCACGGACTGGAATAAAATTAATTACATATGCCATGGTATTTGTGAAAGGTAATTCCTTATCAAAGGAGTAACAGATGGAAGCGATTTCTAGGTTGTAAATTACTACCTATTAAAATATTTACTTTATGAATAAATACTATCACTGTAATGCCTTTTCCTTGTTTTCCATATTTAAAATGGATGGAGTAAAACCACTATCATGTCTCTGTGTCTCACTTCCAGTCACAACACATGGGCAGAGGTAATTGTTTGCACAGAATTAATATGTAAGCTTTGGAAGAGGAATCCATGAACTCCAGGTTCTTTTTAAATTACCAAAAGATGATTTATCAAGTTGAAGTTCCAGTACTAAGGGAGATCACATATAAAATCAATAGATGAAACAACTTATCTAATATTCAAATAGCAGAGGGTTGTAAATTTATTGCTATTATGCAATGAATGAAAAAAACATGATACGCGTGTTTGCCTCACTGCTTATGACCACTAGGAATTAGATCACATTTTATGGCACTCAGCAAAAGAATTAGTTTTTTCCCATATGTATGACTGCTGTTCTGAATTTTGTCTAGCTAGTAAATTCTAACAGACAAGGTTTCATGTAAAAAAAAACCAAGTTTAATTACAATGCATGCTTTTTTCCATGTTTCACTTTCACCTCTGCATTCAGAACTATAGTTAAAATCCTTACCACAAAGTTTAGTCTGGAAGGCAGATGTCAGTGTTTCAATCTGACTGAAATTAGCAACCAGAAAAACATGTTCTTCATGTGGTTCACTGCCAATAGACTTGAGCGTGTTCATATCTACTCTCCCCACTCCAATGGCAAAAATCAGGATTCCCGAGTTGCGTGCTTTAGCAGCAATCTCTGCCACTGGATCCTGAGGTCTCCCATCCGTCACTATCATGATAATTCGGGGCACATTCTGCTTTAGAGGTCGAGCTCCTTCTGACTCTGAAAATGCGATATTCACTGCGTACTGAATGGCCAGTCCAGTCATGGTGCCAGTTGCCAGGTGCATCATTCTCCTCACTGCTCTTTCAATATCCTGCTTCCTCCTGAATGTCTTAAGTGAAAACTCCTGTTTGACTGTGCTGCCGTACTGGATCAGACCTACGCGGGTGGCATCAGGACTGATGTCCAGAAACTGCAAGATGGTTAAAATGAACTTCTTCACTTTTTCAAAGTCGTAGTGATGTACGCTGCGAGAGCTGTCAATGATGAACACCAGGTCCAGGCGTTTTTTGCTGCAAGTGTTTTCTGGAAGGCAAAATGCAAACAAAAATGCTTTACAAGAATTTCAAAACGCAAATCAGTTTAGGTTGACCTGATATTTCAAAAATGCTGTCTTAACAAACACAAGTGCTGGGAAAATACAGGAAAAATAGGAGATGCCAGAACTAGAGCTACTTCGGCAACACAAATTTCTCCTCTAGTAAATAACAAAAGCTGCCTGTTATCTGACCAGTATATATTACGTATTTTATTTTTTTGTGAAATCAGTCCCCAGAACGGCCAATGGCAATGGAATGGGCAGATATTTGTGCTGTACCCTGTTACGTCATTTTTCTTGAGATCCTGACTTCATATCCCACACAGAATAGAAACCCCCTCTGAATTACATAGTTACAACTTAAGTGGGATGCATTGTAATGCTTTTTGAAGTAGTGCCTGCGAACTTAGAAATCTAACACTGTGATGAGTCAGTTATCAGTCAGGTATCTGTCCTCTGTAACAAACAGGGAAAACAGAACACACGGAAATTCAGGTCAAAAGCATCACTTGATTGCAGTGACCCATAGAAGACGTGAAGGGTCTGATTTTTCAGGGAACTTGGCATTAATCAGTACTTTGCATGTACAAAGTACAGCTCTCAATGACATCAACTGCAGCTGTGAGTGCTCAGCACTTCTGTAAATCAAACCCTATAATTTCAAACACATAATTAATGGCCATCTGGGAAAAGTCTCATGCATTGGACTAATTCAGCATCTCACACAGAAATTCTGTGGCTGCATCAGAGAGAAAATCCTGTTGTCCACCGCAGCATGCAACTTGGCCAAAAGACCACTCATACACTTCCTGAAATCTATTTCAGCCAACAGCAGTCTTTTTTTTTTTTTCCAAGAGCCACTGAAGCAGAAATACCACAGGATATGTCTATATCTGATGATTGCATAGGCAGAGGCAAAGCTGCCATGGATAACAGCAGAAGTGAAGGCTGGCTGCCTTCTGGGCATACTACAAGCTTTCTGGGACCCTGACTACATCCTCTGGCTTCTGCTTAGCATCCTGCTTTTTTGAAAGAATGTAAGACTTAAGCATGAGTTGCATGATGAGAATGGACCATGGTCTTACTCTCTGGACCATTCACAGAAAGCCAGCACACGGCAGGCTTGAGACAAGCAAGGGGAAGTGAGGTATGAGCCATGCCACAGAAGGCTGCATGTGGCACAAGATTAAAAGGACTTTAAAGGGCTTAATGGGATACTGGTGAAGAGAAATCAACTGAGATTTAATACATCAAAGACCCCTCCAGATTAGGAAATCCCTAAACCACAAAAGCCTGGCAGCTGGGAGAATACCTGCAGGTTGTATTGTCTTGTTCTTAACGTTTTCATATGCAACCACTTTTGACTGCTGTCAGAGACAGGATACTGGGTTAGATAGACCAATCAGCATGTCTGTTCGCTCATGCTTTCAAATTTCTGTGGCTGCAAACAAACCTAGTAGCTAGTTGTCTGCCTGGCTTGGAAGATAAAAGGTGGCAAGAATGCTCATCAAATTGCACTGGTGTCCTCATCTTATTAAGCTGAATAACCCTAATCCCTAATCTCCCTTTATTGCCCAACTTAATTCAATTCCCAGTGCACTCTCATCTATCTTATGCAATGAATGAGGCAAACGCCTGGTGGAAAAGTAGTATTTGTGTAATTAAAGGTCATGTCATACTGCGCAAGTACAAGTGGGCCAATCAAAGACTTAACAAGCCTTTACATGGGTTCACTGGTGACTGCTGCTGAACACTAGTCGTACTCCTGCCAAGGCGAGGGGTGAGAAAGATGCCTGTTTTCACTTCCTAACTCAGAGGCTTCTTTCATAGATTACCAAGAACATTTGTGGGCATAGAATAAAAATGCCCTTTGATGACAATACAAATGACTGCCTGGATTTAGTCATGTGCATTCTACAGTATGGATTTATTCATAAGCGTAGGAATATGCTCGGGTTGCTTATTCTTTCAAAATCAGAGGATGTTGAATGCAAGCCAAATTGAGCAGAAACAGAATTTCAGTTCTAATGGGATACAAATATCCTGAAATAACTATTTTTCATCTAATTATCTTAATGGCATATGTAATTATTAATTATTTTTACTAATATAACATGAAATATTCCAGCACAACTTTAATACAAAGATAACACTAAGATATGATTTGTGGGAGCAGAGCAAGGGGAAAGAAAGATAATTACAAAAAAAGGCTAAGAATATCTGTGTGTATATGAGGGGAAGGACAGAAAAGGGTAAAATGACTGTTACTGTACTTCCCTTAAAACAAGTCGAAACTAGAGCCATGGTGTTGAATCCTTTTAATTTGAGTATAAAGGTTTGGATGCCAGGCTGAAGAGATCCAGTTATGTATTTTGAAATCAGGCATGAATCTTGGTGGGAAAAATCCTGGACAGCATTAGCGCATAGCTGTCCCAGAAGCACAGCCCATGGTACTAAATTACTTCAGAAAAATCTATCAGTCTGCATGCAATACATTGTATTTCAAAACTGCTTTCACCAGCAAAATTCTATCTGTAGAAATACCACACATTTCCAAAATGTACTTAAAATCTTTGTCTTCTGATTTGGTGGTAATTTTTAATAACCTTGTAATTATCAAAGCTGATATAGCTGAGATGGGCTTCATGAAAAACAAAACCTCTTTTTAAGCAGAACTCCAGCTGGGTGGTATTTTGAGGAGTGTCAATCAGTAATGACTAACAGATCTGAACACCCATCCCCTCAGATAAACTTTCAGTGATACCTTTTTAGCAGTTGCATGCGTCCGCACTTGCACTTGAAACTATAACCTCTTCCTCTCACCAACCCTCATTTTAAACAGAGGACTTTCTCACAACTTTGGAAAACATCCTCATACCCAAAAGTAATTCACTTCCACTCTATTTATGAAAAGTGACAAACTCATTGAAAAGAGCTACTCATCCATAAACCTGCTTCTAAGTCAGCAAAGGTTTCGTATTGCCAACACAAAAGTTAAAACCCCCTTAGTGTGAGTTGTATTATCCAAAGGAAAGGACGGGAGAGGCAAGACAAGGACAGACAAGGCAAGGGAGGGTCAAGTCAATATTAAATAAATTCTCTTCCCCACTCAACATTCTGTTTGTCTGTAAACGACAGTTACAGTGATGCCATCTTCGCAAAATTAACAATGCAAGGAAATTTCAGTTCTACTTGGAAGAATCCTGCTTGGATTCAACTAGAGAGAGATAGATAAAGCTTAAAAGAATACTTCACATTAAGCATCTTAATTTCCTCTAAAGCTGAAAATTCTATTAAATTATTTTCCCTGATCCCTGCGGGTTTCCTTTGACTCCTTTCTCAAAGCAAATTATGTTCAGTCCTGAACACTCACTCTGGCTTTGACAAAGCTCTCACTGCTTTGACTTCGCTCACCCACGAAGGGTCTCTTTCTGAGACTGTGTCTGTACGCTCTCAGCTTGTTTCTAACTAATGCTACATTGCCTTAATATAACTAAAGCAGCACCAGGGAGTTTTCCTGGGCATTGGAATTGACTCTTCTAGGCTGTAAAATTATTAGAACAAACAGTTCCTGGTATTGTTTGTCCTAGGACAACTAACATTTTCTCAAATAATCCCCAGGCATGATACCAGCATGAGCCAGGGACCCATTCTAATAAGCAGTGTGGATGTAAACACTCTGTAAGGTAAAGGTATTTAATAGTACCAAAGCAGACCATTTCAAATCACTGGTCTCACTGCCAGAGAGCAGTCTAAGATACAAGCTAAGCTCAAAGGCCAGCTGGCCTGCATCCATTAAACTCACCTTTCCTCTAAAATAGAGTGGCTATATGCAAGCTGTCTACTGGGAATAATCCCTGTCCCCCTTTAGCCTTTGAACCACGTGCAGGAATTGCTTGGGGAGTGCTAATCACTGGGAGCCAGAAACAACTCCAGCAACTAAACAGCAACAGTAACAGCGGCATCCCAATGCCCAAGAATGTCTGCTGGCACTACTTGGATTTCCTCAAACGTTTTCATTTTGGGGTATTTAAACTGGACATACTCAAAGAACCCAGATGGATCACAAGGTGATTTTTGAAAAGTTTTTGCAAGCCAACTCCCTTGAAAAGATGTATTGTTTAAAACTCAGTTATTTTCTGTTGTTGTGCTACATCTTTATGACTCCTTAGTACTTTTTTAAGTCTGGTTATTACTTATTTGGCTATGTAGGTCTTTATCCTAATAACATGTGAGTAGATAAATGTTAAAGAAGGCTATTGGTGTACGTAAAGCAAAAGGACGTTAGCTCAGTTTGGTAAATAAAACAGCAAAGTTAAGACATTGAAAAAGTAATACCGAGTAAATACTAGTTCCATGAAGATGCTTGTTATAGAGTAAGATAATTTAAGCAAAAACAAAGGATGAGATCAGTTAAGAAAGAATGAGATCATAGAAAAACTATTGCCTGAGCAGGCAATGCGTTAATGGCAATTTTAAGACTCAATATATTGTGTTTCTTAGCTCACTTCACAGTAATGTATATACAAAAAATTACATGTCCTGAAACACTGCCAGCAATAACACGAGGTTTATTTTTAGACTTTATCTTCAAGTAACAGAAAAGAAGTCTTGACTCAGAATTAAATAAGAAAACTATACTTCCCACTAGCACATTATAAAACTTCTTCCTCAATTTATCTTCTTTGCCATTTTATTATTTAATTTTCCCTCTACCCTCAACCTTACTTGCTTCTCTTTTCTTTACAACTTCTTTCTTTATAAATCTCAGTATAACTCCTACCAAATTTGTTTCAAAATGTATGAACTTGCTGGGTGTCAAATATTTGTTCTTAAAGTCCAGAATTATGGTTTTCCCTAGCTAGATATCCAGCCAGAAAGATTGGGTTTGGCAGGTTCTGTGCTATTTCCAGATGATTTCTTAGTTCATCAAGAAGGTTTAATCTTCTTACAATACAATCATATAAGTAAAGAATACTCAAATTTGCAAATAATTCATTAGGGACTGTAGTGGTAGGACAAGGGGTAATGGCTTCAAACTTAAACAGGGGAAGTTTAGATTAGACATAAGGAAGAAGTTCTTTACAGTGAGGGTGGTGAGGCACTGGAATGGGTTGCCCAAGGAAGCTGTGAATGCTCCATCCCTGGCGGTGTTCAAGGCCAGGTTGGACAGAGCCTTGGGCAACGTGGTTCAGTGTGAGGTGTCTCTGCTTATGGCAGGGGGGTTGGAACTAGATGATCTTAAGGTCCTTTCCAACTCTAACTATTCCATGATTCTATGAATATACCAAAAAAAAACAACCACTCAGATGGGAAGAAAGACATATCTGTGTCTACCTACATACACCTTCTAGGAAACTGCAGTAGCTTCTTTTGCAAAGGTCAAGCATGAAGTACACAGCAGTTAATATAATGTTGTTCCTGTTTAGAAAACACATTTTGTGGTTGTTCCCAAGAGTAAATGAAGAATAGCAGTAATTCCAAGCATTTCTTGGCTCTAGTGAGACATTTTGTGCAAGTTAGCTACCACTCTTTTTCTTTTTTCTCATTTTAATTCAAAGACAAAGGATGGTATGGTGCTTTTCAGGTATAACCATACCTAGCTACTGAAGCGAACATTAGAAACTGCTCAGTTCCCCTTTCCTGGCACACATAGACGCTGTACTTGGTTCTGCAGGTGACTCCACCTCTTGCCAGCTCTGGACAGACCCTGGGTCCAAGACCTGCCCCCATCCTTGCTCTGAGCCTTTCCCCAGACTCACAGGCCTCTGGCCATAACACAAAGATTCATTATGAGTTTGGCAGCTCACCCATTCCTCCTTACAAATTTCATCTGGGAACAATCTCTAAATGCAACGCAGCCTCCAGACATTTCTTTACTGCCTCTGACAAAATCTTTCCTGAACTTCCAAAACTTCTGGAAGAACTGTACAGCAGGAGACTGTTGCCCACAGATTTCCATTTCCTACATGCAAACGCTTCATTATCAGTCACTACAGGAGGGTCCATTATCTTGTTCTCATTTCACCTCACTATTTCTATTCCTCCCCTGTCATCCTTTCCAAAATAACAAGGTCATTATTAACATGAAGTCTCTCTAATTCCACAGTCCCAAAACTGACTCCTAGTATTTCTTCATTTATTTACTAAGACTGGTGCTGCCTCTGGCACAAATCAAAGTATGGTGTAGGGATACTCTCAAGTTTCTCAGTTCTTTCTGCATTTTTCAGCTGTTCTGAGATGGAAACTGTCTGGTTTCCTGACAGGAGTCAAACCTGCTTTTGTGGTCAGGATGACCAGGGAGCAGGTTGCTTTCCCATGCAAGCAAGAGAACACCTGGACAGAAGGATGAAGCATCCTGATACCACCAAGCCAGTGCTGGCAGCAACATCTACCTGCTGCTTCCTGACAAACAAATGTAATGTGTTCTCAGCTGAGTGTAGCTCACACCAGAGAGAAACCTTGTAGTACACACAGTACTTTGAACCTAGATTCACCCACAGACAGCCTGCAGGTGTTTCCTGTGCCTTGTGACTCTCTTTCTCTGCACACATCTATAAAACAACAAATCACAAAAAAGGTGTTTCTATGGGAGAAGATGATCTTTATATCTTTCTCCTTGAAGATCAAACAACACTACAGCTACTTGGGGTGCTGTCGGAAGGACACAGAAATTAATAGAGAAGAAACAAATAGATAAAGTAAGTAACTGTTGGTAGCAGTGTAGAAAATCCAGTGAAAAAACGTGCCCTCAATGAGTTTGTGCTGTTCTGCTTTCAGGACACTAACTTAACATTTTCAAAACTCCTATCCATACTTTTTTTAAAGTCACCCATGACTTTGTTTACAGGGAAACCTGTTAGCAACCTCAGCATTACTCATTGATCAGCTGACCTGAAACCACGTATTTCTATCCATTGGTAATGGTCTAAGGATTAGATTCTTTCTCAGAACAGCTTCAGAAACAGCACCATGGGACAGTGACACACGCAATCCCCTCCTCCACCCAAAATATGTGGTCCATCATGCACACTGGCAAACCATTTGTTCTACCACTTCAGCAGTACTTAAGTAAGTAGACGGTGTCTTCTAGCTTCCAAATCAATCTAAAAGCATGTTGTCTTCATTCACACTAGTGTCTGATTACCCACTTATTACTATAAAATGAGATGTTCCTCAAGTTATGCAAATGCTTTTTCCAGAATTTTCAAGTTAATTTTACACATATGTACTTTTTAAATTATTAAGCTAAAGTACTCACAATGAAGCCAAAATCACCTCACTTTTGAGCATTCAATATTCTTTCTTTTGGCCTGATCTTCCTTCAAGACAAAATACACAGAGGAGGCTTTGAGCTCTTTGAGAATACACACATAAAACCAGTTTGTAATTTTACTCAGTGAATTACTGTCAAGGCAAACTTCTTCAAACAAAAACAGTATTTCACAGTAATCTGTGCGGGTTGTAGCAAACAATTTCAGAAATACAAAGAGCATTTGCAATTTAGTATAACTCTTTTTCTGTAGCAGCAGCTATTCTTTACTCCTTGTGGAAAACTTACAAA